>NW_020525093.1:0-148355 GCF_003368295.1 Carassius auratus | reverse complement strand
CTAACCTCTAACCTAACCCTAACTCTAACCCTAACCCTAACCCTAACCCTAACCCTAACCCTAATCTAACCCTAACTCTAACCCTAACCCTAACTCTAACTCTAACCCTAACCCTAACTCACCCTAAACCTAACTCTAACCCTAAACTCTAACCCTAACTCTAACCTCTAACCCTAACCCTAACCCTAACTCTAACCCTAACCCTAACCCTAACCCTAACCCTAACCCTAACCTAACCCTAACCCTAACCTAACCCCTCTAACCCTAACCCTAACCCTAACCTAACCTAACTCTAACCTAACCCAACCCTAACCCTAACCCTAACTCTAACTCTAACCCTAACCCTAACCCTAACCCTAACCCTAACCCTAACCCTAACCCTAACTCTAACCCTAACCCTAACCCTAACCCTAACCTAACCCTAACTCTAACCCTAACTCTAACCCTAACCCTAACCCTAACCTAACCCTTCTAATCTAACCCTAACTCTAACCCTAACTCTAACCCTAACCCTAACTCTAACTCTAACCCTAACCCTAACTCTAACCCTAACCCTAACCCTAACTCTAACCCTAACCCTAACCTAACCCTAACCCTAACCCTAACCCTAACCTAACCCTAACCCCTAACCTCTAACCTCTAACCCTAACCCTAACCCTAACTCTAACCTAACCCTCTCTAACCCTAACCCTCTAACCCTAACCCTAACCCTAACCCTAACTCTAACCCTAACCCTAACCCTAACTCTAATCTAACCCTAACCCTAACTCTAACCCTAACCCTAACTCTAACCCTAACTCTAACCTAACCCTAACCTAACCTAACTCTAACCCTAACCCTAACCTAACCTAACCCTAACCCTAACCTAACCCTAACTCTAACTCTAACCCTAACTCTAACCCTAACCCTAACCCGGTTTAAAAACCTAGCCGGTTTAATTCTAACACAGCTAAATTTAAGGCTGAACCAAACCACACCCTAAACTTAACCGTCACAGACCCAGCGGTTTACAAACCTAGTCGGTGTAATTCTAACACAGCTAAATTTAAGGCTGAACTAAAACACACCCTAAACTTAACAATCACAGACCCAATGATTATAATTTAACTATGACATTAACCGTCTTTGATAACATGGCAGTCTGGCTGAAACAATACTTTTTGGCAGAGCACGATGCTGGGTCGGGATTTACCGGTCTGCGACCTTCGAGTTGTGGTCTGGTTCGCCGATCTGGAACAAGTTCAGTCAAGAACTTTGTGTTCTCATATCTACTTAGATCTAGATTGAGTGCTGGAACAAACTGCACTCTCAAGCTAACCGCCATAACCTCAGCAATTATGAACCCAGCCGGTTCAACTCGAGCACTGTGAAACTTAAGGGTGAAAAAATTCAGAGCCTAAATTTAACCAAAAACATAACTTTCACTTTTTTAGGCCCAATGCTTAGACAAGCACAGCTCCTAGACCGGAGATGATCTCATGCGATATGGTATAGTCTGACAAGCGTGGGCCCGTGCACCTTTCCCTCAGTCTCCCTATCCCAAACCGGCCTAGACGAGGGCTAGGTTGGGGGGAGCTGTTGTACTTTTCCAAACCTAACCCTAACCCTAACCCTAACCCTAACCCTAGTCGGTGTAATTCTAACACAGCTAAATTTAAGGCTGAACTAAAACACACCCTAAACTTAACAATCACAGACCCAATGATTATAATTTAACTATGACATTAACCGTCTTTGATAACATGGCAGTCTGGCTGAAACAATACTTTTGGCAGAGCACGATGCTGGGTCGGGATTACCGGTCTGCGACCTTCGAGTTGTGGTCTGGTTCGCCGATCTGGAACAAGTTCAGTCAAGAACTTTGTGTTCTCATATCTACTTAGATCTAGATTGAGTGCTGGAACAAACTGCACTCTCAAGCTAACCGCCATAACCTCAGCAATTATGAACCCAGCCGGTTCAACTCGAGCACTGTGAAACTTAAGGGTGAAAAAATTCAGAGCCTAAATTTAACCAAAAACATAACTTTCACTTTTTTAGGCCCAATGCTTAGACAAGCACAGCTCCTAGACCGGAGATGATCTCATGCGATATGGTATAGTCTGACAAGCGTGGGCCCGTGCACCTTTCCCTCAGTCTCCCTATCCCAAACCGGGCTAGACGAGGGCTAGGTTGGGGGGAGCTGTTGTACTTTTCCAAACCTAACCCTAACCCTAAAAATACTAAGTCCAATTTACCTATTTAAGCCACCCCCGCCCCGCCCCCATCCAAAAAAAAAAAAAAAAAAAAAAAAAAAAAAAACCCTGTAATAGAGAAACTCAACCCTAGGGCTGGAACTGCGAAACTCAACCCAAGGGCTGGAACTGCGAAACTCAACCCTAGGGCTGGAACTGCGAAACTCAACCCTAGGGCTGGAAAAGCGAAACTCAACCCTAACCCTAGCAAAGCGAAACTCAACCCTAACCCTAGCAAGGCGAAACTCAACCCTAGCACTGCGAAACTCAAGTAAGGGTGCAGTACCATATCTCGGCCCCTGGAGGAGCTAGAGCGATGAAACCAAGTGCAATCGACTGGGCGTCCTCTAATTAGTATAGACACCAAATTTCAGACCTCTAACTGCAAAACAACTGGGGGTGCAATACCATATCTCAGCACCTGGTGGCGCTAGAGCTACCAAACTAAGTGCAAACGATCGGGCGCCCCTCTAAATAGTATATATACCGAATTTCAGCCCTCTAGGACCTATAGAAACGAAGTGCACCCCATCCTATAGGGGGGTGCAATTTCGCATTTTACCCTATATACCCTAACCCTAGCAAGGCGAAACTCAACCCTAGCACTGCGAAACTCAAGTAAGGGTGCAGTACCATATCTCTGCCCCTGGAGGAGCTAGAGCGATGAAACCAAGTGCAATCGACTGGGCGTCCTCTAATTAGTATAGACACCAAATTTCAGACCTCTAACTGCAAAACAACTGGGGTGCAATACCATATCTCAGCACCTGGTGGCGCTAGAGCTACCAAACTAAGTGCAAACGATCGGGCGCCCTCTAAATAGTATATATACCGAATTTCAGCCCTCTAGGACCTATAGAAACGAAGTGCACCCCACCCTAAAGGGGGGTGCAATTTCGCATTTTACCCTATATACCTAACCCTAACTGACCCCACCAAAACCACCCAAAACCTAACCAAACCACTCCAAAAACACTCAGGGACCCTCAAAAACCACTGGAAACCACTCAAAACCAACACAGACCCCACCAAAAACCACCCAAAACCTAACCAAACCACTCCAAAACACTCAGGGACCCTCAAAAAACCACTGGAAATCACTGGAAACCACTCAAAACCAACACAGACCCCACCAAAACCACCCAAAACCTAACCAAACCACTCCAAAAACACTCAGGGACCCTCAAAAACCACTGGAAACCACTGGAAACCACTCAAAACCAACACCAGACCCCACCAAAACCTAACCAAACCACTCCAAAAACACTCAGGGACCCTCAAAAACCACTGGAAACCACTGGAAACCACTCAAAACCAACACAGACCCCACCAAAACCACCCAAAACCTAACCAAACCACTCCAAAAACACTCAGGGACCCTCAAAAACCACTGGAAATCACTGGAAACCACTCAAAACCAACACAGACCCCACCAAAACCACCCAAAACCTAACCAAACACTCCAAAACACTCAGGGACCCTCAAAAACCACTGGAAACCACTGGAAACCACTCAAAACCAACACAGACCCCACCAAAACCACCCAAAACCTAACCAAACCACTCCAAAAACACTCAGGGACCCTCAAAAACCACTGGAAACCACTGGAAACCACTCAAAACCAACAGGATGTAACCAACCAATCTAACTCGGATGTAAAATCACCAAACTCTTTAATAAAGTCTGTATGGTGCCCTGGTGGCCTGGATACAGTGTTCAATATATGTTCAATATTCTCGAGCTGTCTCATACCTTCCCAAATATAATCGTTCCTGCTCATAATTACAACCTTGTTGCCTTTATCGGCCGGTTTCATTACTATCTTTTAGTTTTTCTTTAATGAACTCAGTGCTATCTCTTCACTGGTGGTCAGATTGGGGATCTCATTTCTGTCCCAGTGTAAATGTTTAAATGCTTCTAAATCAGTTTCCACAATTTTTGTGATCTGCTGGGGTAGACTGGTGAAATGGGGAGTCCAATCCGAACCACCAGTGAACAGTTTCCTTTTCTTTCAATTTCTTTTTCCTTCAAAGAAGGCTTCCAATTTAAGCCTTCTATGGTATTTCTGTAGGCCTCTAAGTAATTCACCTCTTTGTGTTTTTTTTTATTTTTCGGTGCAGGAACGAAAGACAGTCCCTTCAATAAGACTGCCATTTGATCATCCGTAAGATTGAGTGATGGTGCTAAATTCACGATTAAATTCTCAGTGCCATCACTCGGCCTGATGTTCACGAGAAGTTTAAACGATCCATCCAATGTTTCAGCATTGCTTTTGCTGTTCCAGCAGTCCAGTGTACACAATCCTCCTCCACCATAAATTCCTCTTTGGGAAGCTCTTCAATGGAGACCAATGTGTGCCTTATATATTTGTTCACCTTTTCCAAATGGACCTGTTCTTCAAGAGGTAAATTTGCGGAGAAGTTGACCAATGGGAAATACAAAGCCGTGTATGGTAATCAGCTTCTCGCCATTCTGTATGTTCTGTGTATCTCTTTTATGGTTAGCTCAATGCATCTCTGTGCTCTATTATTAATCCCTAGGGAAAAGATCAATAACTCAGGCTCCATTGCTATGGTAGCCTTTTCCATTAAGTTGCCTGTGTGTTGGAATTTAGCTCCTGGGAAACAGTCGATCTGCAGGTCTGCATGGTCAAAAGTAGAAATTCTGCCCACATTGAAGTGCCCAATGATGACATATATTCTTTTGAGGTTTAGACTCCAATCTTGGTTCTTTCTAGTGGTATGAACATGTTTACTGGGTCTGCCCATTGATCTTGGGGTCTCTGGTGTCCCAGGACGCACTTGTTCCAACACGCTGTCAAATTCTGTCCCTTTCTCTTTTTCTGACCCGGCTGCTTCATCTATCTGTACGATTTCATCTGCATTCTCCTCTAAAAATCTCGTAAGAGCAGAATGTGGAGCGATACTGTTGAGGGAACCTTCATTAGATCCCTCTGAAAATAAGACAGGTGAAGACTCCGCCCTAGTAAGGGAAGGTCGTGCAGTCACAGGTGGCTGATGTACTTGAGCTACTGTGATAACTCTATGTCTTAAAGTGTTTTCCCGTAGCATTATTTCATTTACACCCTTTCTTGCAGTGATCTCTCCATCTTTGATGGTGTAATCTCCCTCCGTTGTAGGAGGTCGAGTCTGTTTTGCTGTGTTTATTTCCCCACTGGGTAGCTCAGTGATCTCATTTTCTTCCAGCAGCAGTCTCAGGTATATTCTACGGGGTGCTCTTTGTTCCAAGGGTGCTTGTGGCCTGACAGGCGTTGGTACTATGGCTGGAGGTTGACATGGTGGGAAATCTTCTTGATCGAATGACCACTCTCCTCTACCCCTATTTGTCAGTGGAGTTCTTTGTTCCACCAGAATGGGTGAGGTCTGTATGTTAACTGTTTCTACTTCTATAATTTGATTCTGTGCACGTGTGTCAGTGATTGTGCTCGTAGGAGCTCGAACATTGTGTCTTGTAATGTATTGAAGATTAGTTGAGTAATATTAACATTAGTATGCTAACTTAAGCAACCTAATATTACAAATTTAACATTTAGGCAACAGGGATCAGAAAACATGGTTAAAACTATGAAAAATTAACTTAAATCCACAGAAATGTCACTGGACCAGCAATCCGCATTTTGAATTAGCTGTCAAAAAAGCTGATTTTAAATGTTAAATACAGCTGTTTATTAGTGAAAAAAATCACAAGAAAACTTTATAGTCTTGTCAGACATGTTTGGAGATACACAATAGGAGTATAATCTTTAAAATAATTTAATTAACCATCATGAGAAACTTCTAGGAGTGAGGTCTGGTAGAAGTGTGATGCCCTGCATTATTCTTTCCTGCTACCTTAAAGCAGCTAGATTGTGGGAAATGTTCATGACAACCTCTTCAGTAGTGTACCTAAGGATCATATAGTGTTTTGGCTTTTAAACACTATACAGCCTCATGCTGAGGCCCGCTCGCTTGGATGATAAACACCAAGCACGTGTCTTGTAAAAGATTGTTAATCGAGCTTGACCAGATCCACAATTGCATGGTTGCGCTCTGCATTGAGTTTTAATACTAATATGAGTTTTCAACTTACAGCAGTCTTCAGTAAAGAGGTTGATTAGATTCTATTGATACTTACCTGACCTTATCATCTGATCGTGGTTGTATCTCTCTATTAGTGCTTTCGTATTGCTTGGCGGGAAAGTAACCTATCCTACAGAAAAGCATTAAAGACTGCTAGATCTGATTACTTTTCTTCTCTTTTACAAGAAAACAAAGATAACCCCAGCTATTTATTCAATAGAGTGGCTAAATTAACAAAAAATAAAGCCTCAACAAGTGTTGACATTTCCCAACATCACAGCACTAATGACTTTAAGAACTACTTTACTTCTAAAATCGATACTATTAGAGATAAAATTGTAACCATTCAGCCTTCAGCTACAGTATCGCATTATACAGTGCACTATAGACCCCCAGAGGAACAGTTAGACTCATTCTCTTCTAAAGGAGAGTAAGAATTGTATAAACTTGTTAAATCATCTAAACCAAAATGTATGTTAGATCCTATAACATCTTAACTCCTAAAAGAGGTGCTTGCAAAAGTCATAGATCCTCTTCTGACTATTATTAATTCCTCATTGTCATTAGGATATGTCCCCAAAACCTCCAAACTGGCTGTTAATAAGCCACTTATCAAAAAAACACAACTTGACCCCAAAGAGGAGACAAGGGTTCGAGTCCTGATCCATGATCCTATTGACCACAATATTATTTTTGCATAGACTAGAACACTTTGTTGGCATTAATGGAAGTGCATGGTTTAAATCGTACTTATATGACCGAGGTATTAAGAGGTATTATATCGATCACAAGTGCAGTATGGAGTACCTCAAGGCTCAGTACTAGGGAAAGCCTTAGAAATCCACATTTCTAGCATTTGTAAAACTGCATTTTTTCAAGCCTCCTCACAGTCACCCAGTTACCCTCCTGCAGAGGCGCTGTTACCTGAACCAAACATGTACAGGATTCCCTGAGCTAGACACATCCTAAGCCTTGTCTAGAGCCCTCACATTCTTACTGTCCTCAATTAAAGTTTGAATGCTTGTAATCTTCTCTGTCAGCCTAACTATTTCCCTTAATTTATCAAATGTGAATCCCTCGTCAACGACAGAGATAGATAAACTAAGAGAGAGAAGAGGAGAAAAGAAAACAGTGATGGGGATTAATGGAAAAACTAATGAGAAGCTAACGAATGATAACGGGCTGCAGGTGCAGTACACTCGTGGATTTGGATTAAAAGTGAACAATCAAATTAATCTGATTTGATTGATAGATAATATCAGAAATATGGTGGGAATTAAGTTCTATTTTATCACTTTAAACAGGAGAGAGGGATGCTGGGTACACACCAAAAGATAATCAGGCTGATTTCACATCATTGCACACCACACACTATAGGAGCAAAATGTTTAAATCTAGAATTTTTTTATTGTCATGTTTGTGGTCTATCACATTTTGAAAATCTTAGAAGATGTAAAAGAAATATATTTTGGTGTGTACCCAGCATACAGAAAAACAATGTTACACAGAGCTACAAACACAAACCAGCAGCACGGTAAACACGGAGTATTTTATTATTTTTTCTGTACATTTATGACATATGTATATTAACTGCATTTGATACTATAGACCACAAGATTCTTATCTCATGGCTAGAGAGGTTGGTAGGGATGCGAGGTGTTGTTTTAAACTAGTTTAAATCGTATTTAACAAACAGAAGTTTCTCAGTTACCATGGGGGAATTTACATCTTCATCTGCCCCTCTTAAATGTGGGATAACTGAAGGGTCCAGCTTGGGACCCATTTTGTTTTCATTTTATGACAGAATGGAGAAAAAAAAACCTTGGGAGAAACCAGACTCAGTTGGGGGGCCAGTTCTCTTCTGACCAGATGAAACCAGTAGTTCAATTCCAGGCTGCAGCAAAGTCAGATTGTGCAGAAGAATCATCTGTTTCCTGTGGTCTTGTCTTGGTGCTCCTCTGAGACAAGGTCTTTACAGGGGATCTGTATCTGGGGCTCTAGTTGTCCCGGTCTCCGTTGTCTTTCAGGGCTGTAAAGGTCCTTTCTTGGTGCTGATCCACCATCTGGTCTGGATACGTACTGGATCCGGGTGACTGCAGTGACCCTCTGATCTGGATACAGACTGGATCTGGTGGCTACGGTGACCTCGGAATAAGAGAGAAACAGACAAATATAAGCGTAGATGCCATTCTTCTAATGATGTAGCAAGTACATAGGGTGTTATGGGAAGTGTTTCCGGTTCCGGTTTACCTAATTAATGCAGCCTAAGAATCCTTTAATGGATTTGGATATTAAAAGCATATTAGTATGTTATGTGTAAGCCAGGTTAAAGAGATGGGTCTTTAATCGAGATTTAAACTGCAAGAGTGTGTCTGCCTCCCGAACAATGTTACGTAGGTTATTCCAGATTTTAGGTGCCAAATAGGAAATGGATCTGCCACCCGCAGTTGATTTTGATATTCTAGGTACTATCAAATTGCCTGAGTTTTGAGAACGTAGCGGACGTAGAGGATTATAATGTAAAAGTAGCTCATTCAAATACTGAGGTGCTAAACCATTCAGGGCTTTATAAGTAATAAGCAATATTTTAAAATCAACACAATGTTTGATAGGGAGCCAGTGCAGCATTGACAGGACTGGGCTAATATGGTCATACTTCCTGGTTCTAGTAAGAACTCTTGCTGCTACATTTTGGACTAGCTGTAGTTTGTTTACTAAGTGTGCAGAACAACCACACAATAAAGCATTACAATAATCTAACCTTGAGGTCATGAATGCATGGATTAACATTTGACATTGAGAGCATAGGCCGTAATTTATATATATTTTTGAGATAGAAAAATGCAGTTTTACAAATGCTAGAAACTTGGCTTTCTAAGGAAAGATTGCGATCAAATAGCACACCTAGGTTCCTAACTGATGACGAAGAATTGACAGAGCAACCATCAAGTCTAAGACAGTGTTCTAGGTTATTGCAAGCAGAGTTTTTAGGTCCTATAGTTAACACCTCTGTTTTATCAGAATTTAGCAGTAAGAAATTACTCGTCATCCAGTTTTTTATATCGACTATACATTCCATTAGTTTTTCAAATTGGTGTGTTTCACCGGGCCACGAAGAAATATAGAGCTGAGTATCATCAGCATAACAGTGAAAGCTAACACCATGTTTCCTGATGATATCTCCCTAGGGTAACATATAAAGTGTGAAGAGTAGCGGCCCTAGTACTGAGCCTTGAGGTACTCCATACTGCACTTGTGATCGACATGATACATCTTCATTCACTGCTATGAACTGATGGCGGTCATATGAGTACGATTTAAACCATGCTAATGCACTTCCACTGATGCCAACAAAGTGTTCAAGTCTATGCAAAAGAATGTTGTGTCAAATGCAGCACTAAGATCCAATAAAACTTATAGAGAGATACACCCACGTTCAGATGATAAGAGCAGATCATTTGTAACTCTAAGGAGAGCAGTCTCAGTACTATGATACGGTCTAAATCCTGACTGGAAATCCTCACATATACCATTTTTCTCTAAGAAGGAATATAATTGTGAGGATACCACCTTTTCTAGTATCTTGGACAGAAAAGGGAGATTCGAGATTGGTCTAGAATTAACTAGTTCTTTGGGGTCAAGTTGTAGTTTTTTGATGAGAGGCTTAATAACAGCCAGTTTGAAGTTTTTGGGGACATATCCTAATGACAATGAGGAATTATTAATAGTCAGAAGAGGATCTATGACTTCTGGAAGCACCTCTTTTAGGAGCTTAGTTGGTATAGGGTCTAACATACATGTTGTTGATTTAGATGATTTAACGAGTTACAATTCTTCCTCTCCTATAGTAGAGATTGAGTGGAACTGTTCCTCAGGGGGTCTATAGTGCACTGTCTGATGTGATACTGTAGCTGACGGCTGAATGGTTGCAATTTTATCTGTAATAGTATCGATTTTAGAAGTAAAGTAGTTCATAAAGTCGTTACTGCTGTGGTGTTGGGAAATGTCAACACTTGTTGAGGCTTTATTTTTCATTAATTTTATTTTGCCACTGTATTGAATAAATACCTGGATTTATGTTTGTTTTCTTCGAAATGAGAAGAAAAGTAATCAGATCTAGCAGTTTTTAATGCTTTTCTGTAGGATAGGTTACTTTCCCTCCAAGCAATATGAAATACCTCTAGTTTTTTTTTTTCTCCAGCTGCGCTCCATTTTTCGGGCTGCTCTCTTTAGGGTGCGAGTATGCTCATTATACCATGGTGCCAAACTGTTTTCCTTAACCTTCCTTAAGCGTAAAGGAGAAACTTTATTTAAAGTGCTGGAAATGAGAGAGGCCATAGTTTCTGTTACATCATCAAGTTATTCTGAGGTTTTGGATATGCTAAGGAATTTGGATACATCAGGAAGATAACTTAAAAAGCAATCTTTTGTGGTAGAAGTGATGGCTCTTCCATACTTGTAACAAGAAGTAGAATTTACAGTTTTGGCTATATGAAGTTTGCACAGAACTAAATAAAGATCTGAGATATCATCACTTGGCTGAATAATTTCAACACTATCAACATCAATTCCATGTGATATATTAGATATTAAAAGGATCTGTGGGTGATGTCAAACTGTAACAGTGGGTTTATGTGCAATTAACTTTCTCTGGGCTCTTCTTTGGTGTCTCAGGATAGAAAATGTGTGCTCTGGTTTTAATACAAAATATTATTTCAGTTTTAGATTTTTATTGCATTACATTATTTTTAAGGGAAATAATGTTACATATCTTCATACATTTTTTTCTCATCTGGGCTGGGATTGCTTGTTTTGTTTCTAATATATAAAGTTTTTGGCAAATGTATAAAAGCCTTTGTAAATATAAGGCAAATGTAAATTCCCATCTGTACAGTAGAGGGCACTGCTCAAACAAATCTTTTAGCAATTCTTCCATTGTGTATCACATGAAGACAGAAGATAGTCCAATACTCCTCTGAAATAATAATAATAATAATAAAAAGAAACTACTTAGGGTTTTTTTTTTTTTTTTTTTTTTGCTTATTAGTATGGCTCTGGATCATTGAAGGTCCGTAGCAAAGACATTGGTTAATAAAATGGTATTAAGTACAAAGGAAATTTGTGTTACACAGCATTTAATTATTGCAGGTTTGTGAAATATTCTGATTTTGCATGTCACTTTTGTTTAATAATGTAGACAAATACTATATATTTTTTGGTGCAGGTGAGACAAGTAAACATGTTCATATTTAGTCCATAACTACAGCGAGATCATGTTCACACACTTACTCCTGATTTCTCTCACCATGGCAACACCAGAGCTGTCAGTCAATACATAGAAAAAAAACTAACTGAAGTTATTTATTTGAAAAAGTATCTGATATTTTCTTGTGCATTTAAAAGTAATGCGCTACTTGACTAGTTTAAAGTCTTAACTCTAATCTGGTTATGTAACTCGTATTACTAGTAATGAAATACCCCAACACTGCACACACAGATGAGTTTATCATGTATCTTTGTGTGAACATATTGGCATTTTGTCTAATGAGGTGGTTCCCAAACCTGTCTTGGAGGACCCGATGCCCGGCACATTTTGTATGTCTCACTAATCAGACACACCCAATTTAGTTCTTGCAGTCTCTTACTAATGAGCTGATGAGTTGAATCAGTTGTTAGATAAGTCTTTATATTAAGCTGTGCAGATGTTCACATTTGCTGAGAGATCAGACTGAGTCCTGTTATCTTCCAAAGTTCTGAGGAAACCGTGAGGCTTTTCCTAGCAATGTGTGGAGTCTTCCTTCAGCCGGCAGAGCATGTGTGTGTGAGAGAGATCAGCCTGGAGGGCAGAAGGGACCGTAGAGTTAATCGTGTGTTACAAAAGCAGTCATAAGTAGCTGTTACGCAAGTCTCTCATAAGCACCGGTCAAGACTCCTCAAAAAAATATTAGTGCTCCTTATTTTTTTTATTTTTTGTGTTCTCTAGTTTCTAATTAGTTGAGCTGGGGAAACTAGGCTATAAAGTGGAAGGAGAGGAACCCTCTCACTCTCTCTCTCTCTCTCTGCCAGCCACAGTCTTCTCCTTCTCCTTTTTTATGACAAATATCATTAGGACATTCACTTTGGGTTTATTATATATATAAATATATGTTTCCCAGATGAAAACACCTTGTGAATGAAATGTGATTTGGAGACACTCATCTATGTCCTTAAATAAGTATTAAGTCTGTGATACCAGGATGACATAATTATTTGTACACAGAATAATGATTTGAGTTTTAAAGAAGAATAATCCAATGATTTCAATCATCTGTTTTGGGACTTACCTTCCTTGAAAACAGTGACACCTGGTGCTCTGTTTGTGAAAGTGCAGAATGTATTGAGAGTGTGTGTAAAAAAAAAAAAAAAATCCCCAACCTTTTCACAGAGCAGATCAGTCACTGGTCTTGAAACCCTTCTTGAAACGGAGTAAAACCAATAAAGATGAATTAAAGTAATATAATTACCTGGAATCCATCCCCATGTCTACAAACAAACTATAAACAGACTTAACATGTGATATTAAGATTCTGTTACTTCCCCTCCTCACCCCTAGACGCTTAGCGGTATGTAAAGTTGACACATAAGTTTTAATGTCTTAATTATTTAGGATGCCTCCTTTCTGTGATTTGCCAATTGATGGTCAAACGAGATCCTGTGTAACTCTGTCTGTGTAGATCCTTATTACTTATTCTGTCCTCCAAATCAGAAATCTGCTCAAGAATTCCTAAATTATGTTTTGATTTAGCAGACTGAAAGGTTGGAGCTCACGTTATTATTATCATTGTTATTATTTACACTCTTTGTATGCATTTCATCTGACTAGTATTACTGGATAAGGATGATCAAATAATCGATGAGTGACACTGACAAGTGGTTTTAGAATTGTAACCAGTTGTATATTTATTACACAGAATTAAGTTTCTCCATTATCCTGAATTAGGAACTGATGACAGATCAAGGTATCAACTTTGGTATTTCACGGTTGTTTGAAGTCCTGTGTGGAAATTAAACAAACTGACACGACATTACACAGTCACATTTGTTCAGAGCAAGGAAAAGTGTGTTTTAAGTTTAGAGCATGTTTTCCATTGTCCTTGAGAAAAAAATAGGTAACTCTCACCATAGACTAGATCATCACTTATAAAGGCTTTGGTCTTGTCCAAACATCCAGATGGTCAGTCAGCGCCATTACTACAGCACAATTATTATGCTAAAATAAATGAAAACATGAGTTTTGTTTCTTTGTCAATGTATTTGTTCATTTATTTTTTTATAGTTGTAGTTTCAAAATTGTTGATTTTTTTTCAGCACTTCATGAAATCACACTGAGAATCACATCATACAGGGCTGCTGCATGTATATCTGTATCGATGTGACATGTACAGAGTTCATTTGCATGCCAATTTCTACATAAAATTAACAACAAATTAATATTTAAATGATTTTCTATTACCTATTATTATGCATTTGATAAATACCTTTTTATCTGCAGCTTATAACGTTTTCTAAAAGTATCATTTATAAAGTATTGTTTATTCAGAACCACAATTTAATCATTATTGTTGAATCATAATGCTGAATTGGATTCAAATTTAAGAATGAAAATTAGCATTTAGGAATGAAAAATGCTTCCAATAAAGGCCACTGACCTCAAGTGGTGAGAAGGCAGTTCTACCAGAATATACTTACAAATATTGGGACATTTGCATCAGACTTCAAAAACTGCTCTACTCTGAGGCACTTTCAGAAGTACATGCAGAAGATCCGTCCTGTACAGAGTTTGTATGGATGAGACTGTAAAGTCTCACTAGGATGGATGGGAAAATCACACTAGAGCTCCTCAGAGAAATTCTGAGGATCTCACATGTTCTCTTTGCCATCACTCCTTCAGATGCGGCAGAAGAGAATTGGCCCCAACCTTGATCTATTTTTATTAACCTTAAGAAGGATCAAGCAAACAGCTGTAAAGGGGTGACACATTTTCCAGAGCTTATATGGTCTGCTGTCCTTTGGGTCTCTTGAGTAAACACTCTGTTATTCTGTGAATAGTCTCTCTTCTGCCAAGAGAAGATTCAGGGTCCTGAAGGAAATGGAAGAAATGTTGCTCCCTGTTGCTGCTATATTTGAACACATCTTAATTTAACCCCTCATATTGCGTTCACCTTTTGTGACACTTTTGTGGTACTCAGAGACCTGCACCACTCTTTTGTCTTGTAAAAGTGCAGTCTGATAGGAATTTGCATGTTGATTTTCTGTGAAGAGAAAAAATAATTAAATAGACATGCAAAAAACAAACAGGGGATGAACTTTGGTCAAACCAAACATTTCAGACAAACCCACCAGATGTCACCACAGCAGGATTTCTTTCCCTCAGGGAATCGTATCATACCCATACATTCGTATTTGGTTAAAGAGGCCGTTTCTGTCAACAGACACATGCGGTGAAAAAAGTATCAGTGCCTTCTTTGATATGGCTTATTAATAAAAGTGCATGAGCTGCAAAAGCCCTGCAACTGTACACCAGAAACATGCAGACGCTCCCCCACAGCTGAACCAGAGCCAGACAACAGCCTTCACTTTTAACACCCTGTCCCAACAGACCATATAAGGAACGAATGATCCTATACAAATCTACACCATGCTCTTTCTTTAAGCAGTTTACCACATTTCAATATCAATGGCAAATTTATCCTTGTATCTTGATATTCATCAGGATGTTGAACACTTTACTCCTTTGGCTTCTTATGATATTTGAATAAACCATTACAGAGAACATTAATGCTGTATATTTAGATTGCATTCCTTCTGGCACCACAAACCATCTTCATTAATATGACTTAGGCCTATTTATAAATGCACCCAGCTTGCAGATGTCTTGAAACTGTACTCCTGAGCCATCTGACAGCTCCTCCACAGCCGTGCCTGCATTGGTGGAGTGCCAGCTGGATTAGTTGAGGAGCGGCGTCTGATTCCCATTCCCCCTCAGCCAAATGTCTGGGATATTCACTCTGTTGATCATCACACAACTTTTTATGAAAGTGGATAGAGTGGAAATATTTATTGTGGCGGCTGCACTATGCTTGCCTTGAATTCATTAGTTACTGCCCTTTAGAGAATGGCAATCAACTTCATTATATTTGCCTAATCTTATATTTACTTAACTAAGAAAGACATTTTTGAGATTAAAAATCTAGTTTACGTGAGTGTCCCGGTCAAAATGGGCAACACAGTGTAACTTGTACACAAAACTATACAAGACATTAAAAACATTTACAAATCATTAACTGATTCTCCAATTCTCAAATTATATAGCATAATTTTCAAAGACTTTAGCTTGGTTCAGTTCATACAGTAGGTCCAGAAAGAGACATTTTGGGAACAGTGAAAATAATTCCCAACAATTTTCAGTTTAACAAAACAACAAAAATATGAGAGTAGAAGACTCACATATTTTTGTTGAATCTTTATTGTCACTATCCTTTATTGAGCCTATTTTTAACCTTGTCTTTCCAGCTTTTGATTGCACTATGGTTTAACTTGGTGAAAACACTGTCTTAAACTCCGTTTACGTTAGAAAATATTTGTCTGTTAAAGTAAAAGGAAGGTTTACAGTACATACAATCCCTTTCTACTTGTGGGAATCCCCAGTGGAGCATCTCTCACAGGAAAATCTAGTTATATGGGAAGAATCCAGTTATATGGTATATGGCCTTCACAAAGGAAAGAATTATTGCTTTTACACTTTCTTTAAGACCAAGTGCTTGAAGGTGCAAATAAAATTTCATTACAATGACTCTTATCAATCAGTCTATATGGTGTGTAACTGTATCCTAGGATAAAAATAACAGAAGAGTTTAACACAATCATATATAGACAGTAAAACCCAACCCATTATAACCAAATACAGTGGGGCTGTGCTGCTGGGACAACATCTTGAGTCTTTATAAGAGGAGACATCTTAGACCTCAAGGACAGCCAACCACTGGGAAGGTGAGTCAAGATTCTACCGTGCCAAAATTATTAATTTATTGTTACTTTTGGTTGACATTTATAGGGATGTTTGCTTTTGTTAAAATAAAATGGGAATACATGAGATTATATATTACCAGAAAATAAATTTGTTTAAATAATCTAGTCGATGTATTTAACAGAACCTACCAGAAACCTTTCTGGCCTTGGAAAGAAAAAGGTGAACACCTTGGATACACATGTAATGATATACTGCATCACTCATTAAAGTATTATGTTAATACAAAAGAATAATTCATACTGGAACACACTGTTTTTCAGAAAAAATGTATACCTCTTAACATGTTTTCACAGTAAAGTACAATCATGGGAGATGGTGAAATGGAGTGTTTCGGCCCGGCGGCCATTTACCTCCGGAAGCCAGAAAAAGAGAGAATTGAGGCTCAGAACACTCCCTTTGATGCCAAAACGGCATTCTTTGTGGTAGATGCAGATGAGATGTACCTGAAGGGTACCCTTGTTAGCAGAGAGGGTGGCAAAGCTACTGTCAAAACTCACAGTGGTAAAGTAAGTATCATGGATAGAAAATTACTTTATATGTTACTGTGCTTTAGTCTCCAGTAAAATATTGTACAGATATGTGTACAACAAAGTCTTATCCTTCTTGATTACAAATAAATGTTCATTACAGACTGTCACAGTTAAAGAAGATGATATCCACCCCATGAATCCTCCCAAGTTTGACAAAATTGAGGACATGGCCATGATGACCCACCTCAATGAGCCTGCTGTGCTGTATAACCTCAAAGAGCGTTACGCAGCATGGATGATTTATGTAAGTCTAAGTAAATTGTGTTTTATTCCTAGGATGGAATGGAAGCATCGTAAAACTAATTATCTCTGTTTTAGACCTACTCTGGCTTGTTTTGCGTCACTGTCAATCCCTACAAGTGGCTCCCAGTGTATGACGCAGTTGTTGTGAATGGATACAGAGGCAAAAAGAGGATTGAAGCCCCACCTCACATCTTCTCCATCTCTGACAACGCCTACCAGTTCATGCTCACTGGTAAGTGGACTCTGGAAGTGTGTCTATATACAAGACTCAAGATAAACTTTGACACAATGTGGAAACACTTTAAACAATAATTAATTGAAGAATAATCATCCCATAAGGGTTATTTTTATCCTTACTTACCAACTATTTAGAAAACTGTACATGAGGCTTACAAATGAATGCACAAAGTACATTTAGTGATTCATTTAGCTACATTCAGAAATGTTGTGCTAAAATGCTGGAAAAGCAAAAGGTTTACAAACATTGTAAACACCATACATATATATATGTTATGTATATACATACATATATAGGCTATGTATATACATAGGCTATCTATAATAAACACAATTATTAGATTTATAAGCTACAAAACAACGTCAGTCCAAAAACAAATTAATTTACTAATTATTTTTTGCAGTTACCTATGATGAATTTACAGCATCACATTTGCATATCTGAATTCCTGATTGCTTGGCAGAAAATTTCAAATATGAAATAGAATGATAAAGAAATGCTATTAACCGGTTAAGGGCGATTTCAAATGTTTTATTCTGTTTGGAACTATCAAATTTGATTTAATTCCTGGTTCTGTTCTAGTCAAAATGTATTTAGTGTATTTCTGTGTAATTCCTATGTATGTCTGCACTGTCAGGTTTGTACTTTCTTCTGCATTGGAAGCTTTTGTCACCAAGTCAAGTCTCTTTTTATCTTTCAACATATATTTGAATAGATATAAACAAGCTGGAAGGGTTAATAATATATTATTAATTATATATGTGTGTGTGTGTGTTTCATTTCCAGATCGTGAGAACCAGTCTGTCCTGATTACGTGAGTAAATATTGTTCTTATGGGAAAATCTAAAGCTTTTCAATTATATACATAAATTCATTCACGATTTTGACTAAATAATGATCTTGTTTCAATCTCCAGTGGAGAATCTGGTGCAGGAAAGACTGTGAACACAAAACGTGTCATTCAGTACTTTGCAACTGTTGGTGCAATGTCTGGACCGAAGAAGGCAGAACCAGTCTCTGGAAAAATGCAGGTTAGTAAATACATATTCTTGAAAGTGAGGTGATCGTTATTATCTATGATCAGTAACAACTTCACTGCGTAACTACACTATCAATTACAATTACATGAATTGTTAAATACAAACACATCTAGGGATCATTGGAGGACCAAATCATTGCAGCCAACCCTCTGCTGGAGGCTTATGGTAATGCCAAGACTGTGAGGAATGACAATTCTTCTCGTTTTGTAAGTTACACTAAAGAATCCTTTCAGCATTGTAACATCAGTCACACTTTCAAAACTGCCAAAGAGTTGAGCTTTTGTAAATTATTTCAATCTCTTAAGGGGAAATTCATCAGGATTCACTTTGGGACCACTGGAAAACTGGCCTCAGCTGATATTGAAACTTGTGAGTCAACACTGTTTTTTAGCCAGATATTTTTATTCAGAGACTAATAAGTGGATTAATCAATTGAACTCTGTGTCTTTTTTCCTCACTTTTTATAGATCTGCTGGAAAAGTCGAGAGTGACATTCCAGCTGTCGGCTGAGAGGAGTTATCACATCTTCTACCAGCTCATGACTGGACACAAGCCAGAGCTGCTCGGTGAGAAATCTACAGGATTGTGTGTTTCAGTTATTTCCTAGTTTGAGAGCACTGTTAACATGCTGCACATCAACTCTTTATAGAGGCCTTGCTCATCACCACCAACCCTTACGACTATCCAATGATCAGCCAGGGGGAAATCACTGTCAAGAGCATCAATGATGTGGAGGAGTTCATTGCTACAGATGTATGTGGACAACTCCATTTTTATTTTTAGAAGTAGCAGTACTCTTTTTCAATTATACATGAAATATAAAGGAAGACCACTGCATGCCACAATAAAATAACCTTCTCAGTTTACTATGTGATAAATAATGTGATTAATTTGGTGTAAAAACAGACTGCCATTGATATTCTGGGCTTCAGTGCTGATGAGAAAATGAGCATCTACAAGCTGACAGGTGCTGTGATGCATCATGGAAGCATGAAGTTCAAACAGAAGCAGAGAGAGGAGCAAGCTGAACCTGATGGCACTGAGGGTAAAATTAATTAGTCACGCAAATTAGCATGTAAACATTTATTTCATTAGTGAAAGTGATGCATAAAACTGTTCTTCCTCAGTGGCTGATAAAATCGCTTACCTTATGGGGCTCAACTCCGCTGACATGCTGAAAGCTCTGTGCTACCCCAGAGTGAAGGTTGGAAATGAGATGGTGACCAAAGGCCAGACAGTACCACAGGTGATTGCTTACATTATCAGTAGATGAACCTAGAAATTGTGCAGAGGACTTATCTGGTTCCTGTGGTCTTGTTCCGGTGGTCATCTAGGAGACAAGGTTTTCACGGGGGATCTGTCTCTGGGGCTCAACTAGTTGTCCTGATCTCCGCTGACATTCAGGGCTGTGGTCTAATATCAATTTCACTGACCTTTGAATTTCTCAGGTGAACAACGCAGTCTCTGCTCTTTGCAAGTCTGTCTATGAGAAAATGTTCTTGTGGATGGTCGTCCGTATCAATGAGATGCTGGACACAAAGCAGCCTAGACAGTTCTTCATTGGTGTGCTGGACATTGCTGGATTTGAGATCTTTGATGTGAGCATCAGTCATTAATATCTCTGTAAGAATAAAATATAAAAGATAACAGTCAGCAGTAAGAACTTGCTTCTGTATGATTATCAGTTCAACAGCTTGGAGCAGCTTTGCATCAACTTCACAAATGAGAAACTGCAACAGTTCTTCAATCACCACATGTTTGTTCTGGAGCAAGAGGAGTACAAGAAAGAAGGTATTGAATGGGAGTTTATTGACTTTGGGATGGACTTGGCTGCCTGCATTGAGCTCATTGAGAAGGTAAGAGGATATTCTGTAAATTAAATGTACTATTCACATTGTGACTGTACTTGAGTGTGAACATTTCTTCAACAGCCAATGGGCATCTTCTCCATCCTTGAAGAGGAGTGCATGTTCCCCAAGGCAACAGACACAAGCTTCAAAAACAAGCTGCATGACCAGCATCTGGGCAAATGTGCAGCCTTTCAGAAGCCCAAGCCTGCCAAAGGTAAGGCCGAGGCCCACTTCTCTCTGGTGCACTACGCCGGCACTGTGGACTACAACATTGTCGGCTGGCTGGACAAGAACAAGGATCCACTGAACGACTCTGTCGTGCAACTTTACCAAAAATCATCAGTCAAAGTGCTGGCCTTCCTGTATGCTGCACATGCAGGTGCTGAAGGTATGAACATCTGCATTTCCTGAATTCTTTGATTTTAAGTTTTAATTAAAATTTAAACTACACAACTACCGTACCACCTTACTACTAATAACCAGCAAATTAGGAGTTGGTTCTGGGATAACATCTTTCTTTGGCATAAAACAGCTGAGGGCGGCGGTGGAAAGAAAGGAGGCAAGAAGAAGGGTGGTTCCTTCCAGACTGTCTCTGCACTTTTTAGGGTAAATGGATTCTATCTTTTAATAAAGGTTTTTAACTTCTTCTATATGAAAAACTAGACTAATGAGAAATGTTACCATAGGAGAACTTGGGTAAGCTGATGACTAACCTGAGGAGCACTCACCCTCACTTTGTGCGCTGCTTGATTCCTAATGAGTCTAAGACTCCAGGTAAATTTGATCCCCAAATAATCAAATGCATCACAGTTTTGAAAATATCTCTGGAACCTTATCAATATTTGCATTGCAGGACTGATGGAGAACTTCCTAGTTATCCACCAGCTCAGGTGTAATGGTGTGCTGGAGGGTATCAGAATCTGCAGGAAGGGTTTCCCCAGCAGAATTCTATATGGTGACTTCAAGCAGAGGTAAAGACACTACACCTGTTTCAACCTATTATTTAGAGATAGTACACCACCTAATCTTAACCACATTTAAAATTCATGTTTTCATCACTTTTGTGGCTTTACCAAAATATAACTGTTTTCTAAATTTCCTCTAGGTACAAAGTATTAAACGCTAGCGTCATCCCTGAGGGACAGTTCATTGACAACAAAAAAGCTTCAGAGAAACTCTTGGGCTCTATTGATGTTGACCACACCCAATACAAGTTTGGACACACCAAGGTGAGCTACTCAGTAAATACACCATATGACAAAAAATATGTGGTTACTCTCTTGTAATTAAAGAAACAGTTAACCAAAAAATACAATCTTTGTCATACTTTGCTGTTATGCCATTCCAAACTTGATGGGTTTTTCTACTACAATGGAACAACAACTAACTTATTTGAATATTTAGGTGACATTCTAAGAAGGGTTAAGTTGATTTTACTCTAATCAAAGAAAGTAGGGTCCAAAAAGAATAGCATGAATAAATTACAAAATATTCATTTTTGGGTCTTAAACAACTTTTGCAGGCTCAATTATTCCAGAAGTTCAGTGAAAAAGGACCTCTTAATTACACCATACAATGGGACTTTAAACAATTCTATGCAACTCTGGATGAAGGGAGGCCTTCAAGGATTTGCTGCCATTCAAACTTAAGTGAGGTTGCATTGGTGTATAAATGGCATCTGGCTAGCGATCCTAATTCCAGTTCATCCCAAAAGTGTTAAATAGAGGTTCAGTTTTAATTCCATTAAAACTTATTTCACAGTAAATATGTTCATGTTGAAGAAAGAAAATGATCCTCCCAAAACAATTTAAGCTAATTTTACAATATGGAATTCTCTGGGATGTTATTGCATGGTGTAAAATTAAGATTTCTCTTCACTACATTTGACAGAAAATAAAACTCACTAGTTAAAAGAGGACATGTAGTTTACCCCAGGACATACTGAAGTTGAAGTGGACTACTTGCCTTCAAAACTATACCATTAATATCTTATAAATGTTCTTGTAGGTGTTCTTCAAAGCTGGTCTTTTGGGTACTCTTGAGGAGATGAGAGATGAGAAACTAGCAACACTGGTTACCATGACTCAGGCTTTGTGCCGTGGATACGTCATGAGGAAGGAGTTTGTAAAAATGATGGAGAGAAGGTATGAACTAACAAAAAAAAACTGTTTGGATCACAACTGTCTACTATCACATAGTGATAATAAGTGATTTACTAATTAAATTTTACACAGAGAAGCAATTTATTCCATCCAATACAACATCCGCTCATTCATGAATGTCAAACATTGGCCATGGATGAAGCTCTACTTCAAGATCAAGCCTCTTCTGAAGAGTGCAGAGACTGAGAAAGAAATGGCAGCAATGAAGGAGAACTTTGAGAAAATGAAAGAAGATTTAACAAAGGCATTAGCTAAAAAGAAGGAGCTTGAGGAGAAAATGGTGTCACTTCTTCAGGAGAAAAATGACCTTCAACTGCAAGTGACATCTGTGAGTATTTCAGCTCTTACTGATCCTAATATGGATCCTATAGCTATGAGCATAAACCTTTAACTACATCCATGTCAATGAACAGGAATCTGAAAACCTCTCTGATGCTGAGGAGAGATGTGAAGGTCTCATCAAAAGCAAGATCCAGCTCGAGGCCAAACTCAAAGAAACAAATGAGAGACTGGAGGATGAGGAAGAAATCAATGCTGAACTGACTGCCAAGAAGAGGAAACTGGAGGATGAATGCTCCGAGCTGAAGAAAGACATCGATGACCTGGAGCTCACCTTGGCAAAAGTGGAGAAGGAGAAACATGCTACAGAAAATAAAGTCAGTATTTATTTATTTTTACATGAAACTGCTGATTGTGATTCAGGCTCCTGAGAATGAAACCAAAAGCAATAAACAATGCTTCCATCTAGGTGAAAAACCTGACAGAGGAGATGGCCTCTCAGGATGAGAGCATCGCGAAGCTGACCAAAGAGAAGAAAGCCCTCCAAGAGGCACACCAGCAGACTCTTGATGACCTTCAGGCAGAGGAAGACAAAGTCAACACTCTGACTAAAGCTAAGACAAAGCTTGAGCAGCAAGTAGACGATGTAAGATGTTTGGCATGACAATGAAACCACTGTTGTTATATACCAGATTTAATGCTATGGTTTATATCACAATAGCTTGAGGGCTCATTGGAGCAAGAGAAGAAGCTCCGTATGGACCTTGAGAGAGCCAAGAGGAAGCTTGAGGGTGATCTGAAACTGGCCCAGGAGTCCATAATGGACCTGGAGAATGACAAACAGCAATCAGATGAGAAGATCAAAAAGTGAGTGGATGCCAACCTTCCCACGATTACACATTTGACAAAAAAAGTACTTTGCACATTTTACAAAACACTACTTTCAAAACAGGAAGGACTTTGAGATAAGTCAACTTCTCAGCAAGATTGAGGATGAACAGTCTTTGGGAGCTCAGCTTCAGAAGAAGATCAAAGAGCTTCAGGTAAAGCTGACCATAATCTTTTCTATATGAAACTGTGAAGTTGATGGCAAACCCACATTGCAAATATCCCAAAGGTGATTTATCTTTGTTTTTTTCTCAATTAGGCTAGAATAGAGGAGCTGGAAGAGGAAATAGAGGCAGAGCGAGCTGCTCGTGCTAAAGTGGAGAAGCAGAGAGCTGATCTCTCCAGGGAACTTGAAGAGATCAGCGAGAGGCTTGAGGAAGCTGGTGGTGCTACTGCTGCCCAGATTGAGATGAACAAGAAGCGTGAAGCGGAATTCCAGAAGTTGCGTCGTGATCTGGAGGAGTCCACCTTGCAGCATGAAGCTACAGCTGCAGCTCTCCGAAAGAAGCAGGCAGACAGTGTAGCTGAACTCGGAGAACAGATCGACAACCTTCAGCGGGTCAAGCAGAAGCTGGAGAAGGAGAAGAGTGAATACAAGATGGAGATTGATGACCTGACAAGCAACATGGAGGCTGTGGCTAAAGCAAAGGTAATGTCATTAGAGTATCATTAAATATAAAAGCATCTTTACAAACATCTTTTTTATAATCCCGCACTTGTTAAGGCTAATTTAGAGAAGATGTGCCGTACCCTGGAAGACCAGCTGAGTGAAATAAAGACCAAGAATGATGAAAATGTTCGTCAGCTGAATGACATGAATGCACAACGTGCAAGACTTCAGACTGAAAATGGTAGGTAGGGCATGGCAAATGAGGTACACGTCAAAACCTTAAAAATGTATTAATAAGTTTCTCTTTTATAAAATTTCTTAGTAATATTTCTAACATGATTCCTAGGTGAATTTAGCCGCCAACTGGAAGAGAAAGAAGCACTTGTTTCACAGCTAACTAGAGGAAAACAGGCTTATACACAGCAAATTGAGGAACTCAAAAGACATATTGAGGAAGAAGTTAAGGTGTGTTAAGAATTTCCTTATCAAGTACTATATAGAGTTAATAATATAGATGTATACAACAGGAATGAAAATATTTTTTTTTTACTGTTTATCTGAATTTAAGGCCAAGAATGCTCTGGCCCATGCGGTTCAGTCAGCCCGTCATGACTGCGACTTGCTCAGAGAGCAGTATGAGGAGGAGCAAGAGGCCAAAGCTGAACTCCAGAGGGGAATGTCTAAGGCCAACAGTGAGGTGGCCCAATGGAGAACCAAATATGAGACTGATGCCATCCAGCGGACCGAGGAGCTTGAGGAATCCAAGTAAATACATTAAGCAACAATGTCTCCAGCACACTACATTTAATATCTCAAATGTTAGTAAGATATTATAATTTTATACCACCTTCTTCAGGAAAAAGCTGGCACAGCGTCTGCAGGATGCTGAAGAATCCATTGAAGCAGTGAACTCCAAGTGTGCCTCTTTGGAAAAGACCAAACAGAGACTGCAGGGTGAAGTAGAGGACCTCATGATTGATGTTGAGAGGGCAAATGCATTGGCTGCCAACCTTGACAAGAAACAAAGAAACTTTGACAAGGTGAAACGGATGTGGATAATCTTTAAATCTAAATCTTGAGTCATGGACTTGGCTAAATTACAATGTCTTTTTCTTCAGGTCCTAGCAGAGTGGAAGCAGAAGTATGAGGAAAGTCAGGCTGAACTTGAAGGAGCTCAGAAAGAAGCTCGTTCCCTCAGCACTGAGCTTTTCAAAATGAAGAACTCCTATGAGGAAGCTCTTGACCACCTCGAGACCCTGAAGAGGGAGAACAAGAATCTACAACGTAAATAAAAAAAAAAATCTTCAAAAATAATAATAATAAAATGCATTAAAATAGAAAGTTTTACAATTCCACTTTTTAAAACCCTTTAGAGGAGATTTCTGACCTCACTGAGCAGCTTGGAGAGACTGGAAAGAGCATTCATGAGTTAGAGAAAGCCAAGAAGACAGTGGAGTCTGAGAAATCAGAGATCCAGACTGCACTTGAAGAAGCTGAAGTACTGTTACTTAAAACTGTCAAGTCAATTAATTTATTAATAGAGCATTATATAATTTTCCTGTGAGCTTGATACGACTCTTATTAATACTACTATCCATCAGGGCACCCTGGAGCATGAAGAGTCCAAGATACTTCGTGTACAGCTGGAGCTGAACCAGGTGAAGAGTGAGATTGACAGGAAGCTTGCTGAGAAGGATGAGGAGATGGAACAGATCAAGAGGAACAGCCAAAGAGTGATTGATTCCATGCAGAGCACTCTGGACTCTGAGATCAGGAGCAGAAATGATGCCCTTAGAGTCAAAAAGAAGATGGAGGGAGATCTGAATGAGATGGAGGTCCAGCTGAGTCATGCCAACCGCCAGGCTGCTGAGGCCCAGAAACAGCTCAGGAATGTCCAAGGACAACTCAAGGTATATTTCTGTAAAATGTAAAACTACAAAACACATCAAATGTATGATCATATGAACATGATACATTAATTAAATGAATCATAACATGTAACAAAGAAAGAAAATTTCCACAGGATGCCCAACTGCACCTTGATGAAGCTGTCAGAGGACAGGAGGACATGAAGGAGCAGGTGGCCATGGTGGAGCGCAGGAATAACCTGATGCAAGCAGAGATTGAGGAGCTGAGAGCTGCACTGGAGCAAACAGAGAGAGGCCGCAAAGTGGCAGAACAGGAGCTGGTGGATGCCAGTGAGCGTGTGGGACTGCTGCATTCACAAGTACAGAAAAACTATACTCAGGGTTACATGATAACACATCATTAGTTAAATGTACACTAAACTACCTGCTGAAATCCCACAGAATACAAGTCTTATTAACACCAAGAAGAAGCTTGAGGCCGATCTGGTCCAGGTTCAAGGTGAGGTGGATGATACAGTCCAGGAGGCCAGAAATGCAGAAGAGAAAGCCAAGAAGGCCATCACTGATGTGAGCGCTTACATTCTGTTGCTCTGTTTTAAATTAAAAAGTTTTTTAACGATTTAGCTACATGTGATGCCATGGGAAATTTCATGGATGGCATTTCTGTCTATATTGGCTAGTTCTTTAGAATTGTTTTTTATTTCAGGCTGCCATGATGGCTGAGGAGCTGAAGAAGGAGCAGGACACCAGTGCTCACCTGGAGAGGATGAAGAAGAACCTGGAGGTGACTGTCAAAGACCTGCAGCACCGTCTGGATGAAGCTGAGAGTCTGGCCATGAAGGGTGGAAAGAAACAGCTCCAGAAACTGGAGTCCAGGGTAAATTACAAGCTGAACACAGTCTTAGATGAACTGGCTATGGTAGAGATTTGACAGGTGACATCAATCTCTCTCTACTGAAGGTGCGTGAGTTGGAGGCTGAAGTTGAAGCTGAACAGAGACGTGGTGCAGATGCTGTGAAAGGAGTGCGCAAATATGAAAGGAGAGTGAAGGAACTCACCTACCAGGTAAAATTACACAGGATTTAGAAACTTACATTTCATTATAATTTACATAGGTAAACTAAGACCATCAACAATACTTTTACCCAAAGACTGAGGAAGACAAGAAGAACGTGATCCGACTCCAGGATCTGGTAGACAAGCTGCAGCTGAAAGTGAAGGCCTACAAGCGCCAGGCTGAAGAAGCTGTAAGTCTATGTCACATGTCTTAAGTGTGTGGTTTTGATATTCTATATTCAATAGACAATACATTCAGTGCCAGGAGTGCAATGCTCTGAAAGGGGTTGGATATCTGGTGTCATCCTTACAGGAGGAGCAGGCCAACACTCACCTGTCCAGGTACAGGAAGGTGCAGCATGAACTGGAGGAGGCTCAGGAGCGCGCTGACATCGCTGAGTCCCAGGTCAACAAGCTGAGAGCCAAGAGCCGCGACGCTGGGAAGGTAACAAACAGTATGATTTGGGACTTTTGCGCTGAAGGAAGGTTTTCATACAGTAGTTCCTGTAGCTTTCAGCGGAAATCAGTACACAATGCAGTAACTGGAAATAATTTTAGTTATAGCCATTTTTTACCATTAAGGTTGCATGTACTTACTCCACGAATATAGAAAAAAAGTAATGGGTGGACTGATGCCAAAGTCCAGGCATTTCTCCATCCTCCAGTTGTTTACGTTGAAAGCCATGCTTAAGTGATATCACTGTCGGCCTGGTTACCAGGCCTGGATCCACAGAGGGGCGGTGGGCCTTGCCCACCCAATCAAAAGGTTGACCACCCCCTGGCCCCATTCTACATAATAGCCAATGACAAAATTGGTGTGGTATTCAATTGATGTGTGTGTCTACTGCCACCTGCACCTGCAAACCTTCTAATATTGTATCAAATATTGAACTCTGAAACCGTTTTTAAATTAGTGTTTAATTTACACTTTCTATTTTGTGATCTCTATATGCATCACAAGATATTTGTCAATGAGTTAAGGGTATGTTGAACAGCAAAATCCTCCAGCATGGTCTGTCAGTCATCTCTCATTACTTTCCAGCCGTGATCGCTGGAATCTCAATCCTGCTGCTTGTGTTTGATGCAGGGTTGTACTTTTAAACTGTTGCCGTGGGTTTATTTTTTCTCATGGATTAAAGGTTTGAAATCGCATAAATTAAATTTTATTGAAATAATTTTGTTGACATTTTTTTTCTATAAAATTGTGTTCTACCTATGATAAAATTGTATACATATTGTATATTTGTATACAATTGTATACAATTGTAAACATAATGATTCATTTACCTAACTAATTGTATTATTTTGTGCATTTTCAAGGGTAAAGATGAAGAATGAAGAGAAGACACTGTCCTAAAAGCAAGCATATAATATGACTTGTGCTGGATTTTCATGTTTATTCAATAAAAATGAGTACAGTTTCTATTTTGTCTTCCTTTTATGCTGTCAAACATATCAAACTACGTACAAACATTCACATGTAATCATTCAGCTGACACTTTTTTATTCATGAATTTAAAAAGTAATAAGTACTTTTTCTGTTAACTAGCTAATAAGAAGTTGTTGTTTTTTTAAATCATCATGGTTTTATTAGTCTTAATGGTCTCAGAATAGGTCAGATAAGTCTTCACTGCAGCCTGGATGAATGACCAACGATGAGTGACAGAAGCTCTCACTGTATTATATATATGCTTTTTAAGAATGGACTATTTTAACTCTGAGACATAATGTCTTTATGGTGTGTAAAATGCTTACAACTAACCTATTTGAAAAGTCTGATATTTCAAGTATCTACATTTAAAGAGGAAATAACATTAATACAAACTGTGTACAAAAACAAATGCATAAACTTGCTGAACACATTAATTTATCTGGTAACACAAAGGGATCATTATGGTACAGGACATGTTTGTCAGGATCAATCATTAATGAAAAGATGGTTGCCTGAAAACTAATCTACATATTAAAAATGTAACAATGTTTAGTATATTTGTTACCTGTCTAAAGGGTCTGATTGGTTTGTTTATTAAAAAGACAGTCTTGTTGTCACCTCTGAAACTTTATCCCAGTGACAGCTGACTGCTTCTCTACATCCAAACCAAGTTACTCCCCTGTGCCAAGTTCCACTTTGCAATAAGACCTGAGATATAAAATTAAACACTACAAACAAGCATGTTCACACAAGAAAACCTACATTTAAAACAACAGTACCACCTACATGAAGTATAGCTCGTAAAAAAAAAAAAAAAAAAAAAAAAAACATAAAAGTGTAGTATCCAAACATCTATTATTAGTATGTCATTACTTTAAAATTAATTTCATTATGTTGCAATGTTTTAAGTATGGAAAGAGGTACTGAAGAAAATTATGAGAATAATCAAAATCTCACTTAACTGTGGAGAACCCCCCCAAAAAAAGAAAAAAAAAAAGAATGGCTTTCTATTTTCACTAGGACAGAGTTACATTACCATACACCAAGCAGATTTACATGACCAAATCAAGCTGGACAGTTCTGCTGACTGTTCAGTAACAACACTATATAAATGACAGGCACTGTTTGTAGCACAGCGGCCCATCAAAAGTAGGTGAGCTATTTGTTTGCAATTTCATAAGACTGTAAAATGATTGACTAAACTTATTAATAAAGAAATTATAGAAACTATAATGCAATACTCAGCCAGGTGTTTTTGTTGTTGTTGCTGTTTTCAGAATCCTGAACGTGACAGCTGTTATTTCTCTCTGAGCATCTTACAAGGTAAAGTGCTAATAACATAAGAGTTTTGATCATTTGTAATAATAAATGAACAATAATTGTAATGCAATTTATTACAATGTAATAACTCCTTTATGTGAAACTTTCAACTAAGGTTAAAAAGTGAACCAAATTAAGTCTACCAGTATTGTGATGTCAGTTCTGATGATGAACTGCCTTTAACTGTCATTTTGCATTATTGACACACCGATTAATTTTGTCCAGTTGCTTTGACACAATCTTTTTTGTTTAAAGCGCTATATAAATAAAGGTGACTTGACTTCTGCTCCACAGTTGAAGTGCCATCATGGGAGATGGTGAAATGGAGTGTTTCGGCCCGGCGGCCATTTACCTCCGGAAAACAGAAAAAGAGAGAATTGAGGCTCAGAACACCCCCTTTGATGCCAAAACGGCATTCTTTGTGGTAGATGCAGATGAGATGTACCTGAAGGGTACTCTTGTTAGTAAAGAGGGTGGCAAAGCTACTGTCAAAACTCACAGTGGAAAAGTAAGTATCATAGATAAAAAAATATTTTATATGCTACTGTGCTTCATTCTCTAGTAAAATATGTTACAAATATGTGTACAAAAAGTCTCATCCTTCTTCTGATTTAAATTTATGCATTTAGCATATGTGGATTTACGGTGCATTCAGGCTAATGTTTTTTTTTTATCTAACATGTGTTCCCTGGGAATCAAATCCACAACCTTGTGCTGCTAACGCAATGCCCTACACCTGTTCTGATACTGATCAATGTTCATTACAGACTGTCACAGTAAAAGAAGATGAAATCTTCCCCATGAATCCTCCCAAGTTTGACAAAATTGAGGACATGGCCATGATGACCCACCTCAATGAGCCCTGTGTGCTGTATAACCTCAAAGAGCGTTACGCAGCATGGATGATCTATGTAGGTCTAAGTCAATCATGTTTTATTCCTGGTATGGGGCGGCAGCATTGTAAAACTGGACTATCTCTGTTTCAGACCTACTCTGGCTTGTTCTGCGTCACTGTCAATCCCTACAAGTGGCTCCCAGTGTACGACGCAGTTGTTGTTGCTGGATACAGAGGTAAAAAGAGGATTGAAGCCCCACCTCACATCTTCTCCATCTCTGACAACGCCTACCAGTTCATGCTCACTGGTAAGTGGACTCTGGAAGTGTCTATATATGCGGATTAAAAAGACAAAGAAAAAAAAATGCATTTTAGAAAAACTAGTATGAACTAGTAGTGTATAATTCATTGTCTATAAACTGTTGTGACATTGTAAACAGATGAATAAGTTAGATATAAATAATATGTATGCCATTTTAGATCATGTAATATACAAAAAAAGAAATTATTATTTGATATGTTTGTTTAAGTGAGGGCTGTCATTTTTATCCTCAATTAATGTATGTTTTGCTAAAAAAAATAGCTTGATAACCTAACCTGGCTGAGGTTTTGAACTGATACAAGTCCTTTCTTAAAGTTCAAGAATACATTAATTGTATTAGTTATTTATAGGAACAATTATTTGGCATTATTCAAGTAAAGTCACCTTTATTACTATAGTGCTTTATACAATAAAGATGATACAGAATCAGTCATGGAATCTGCACTTCCACACTCTTTTGATCTGAAGATAGTGTTACCTACTACCCCAACTGAGCCTGGTTTCTCACAAGGTTTTTTTCTCCATTTTGTCACTGATGGAGTTATGGTTCCTTGCCGCTGTCTCCTCTCGCTTGCTTAGTTGGGGTCACTTTATCTAAGTCATCATTTAATAATAATAAAAAAAAACCTGGCTATGCGTTAGGGTAACTGAGACTCGTCACGGCACTTGTATACTGTTGTTGTTCTCTCGTTGACCTGACTGCTTCTATTGTTCTCATTTGTAAGTCGCTTTGGATAAAAGTGTCTGCTAAATGATTAAATGTGAATGTAAATCTACAGCGAAATTGTTGACTTGATTGCCTTTCCAATTATCCTACTACTTGTCCGCTTGATCCTATTCCATCTCATCTCCTTCAAGCCATTTCTCCTGCAGTTGTAACTGCACTCACTCAAAACACTGGTGTTTTACCCTCGGCATTTAAACAGACTTAAGACTGGCAAGAGCGGCCTCCAAATCATTACTTATCTTGCTGGATTTGACACTTTTGATACGGTGAACCACCAGATCCTCCTGTCATTTCAGAAACCACACTTCAGTGGTTTGAGTCTTACCTCACAGATAGGTCCTTCAAGGTATCTTGGAAAGGTGAGGTGTCCAAGTTGCAACATCTAACTACTGAGGTGCCTCAGGGCTCAGTTCTTGGTCTGTTTTTCTTCACTGTCTACATGGCATCATTAGGTTCTGTCATTGAGAAACATGGCTTTTTATATCACTGCTATGCTGATGACACTCAACTCTACCTCTCATTCAATCCTGATGATCTCACAATAGCTGCTCACATCTCTGCTTGTCTAGCAGACATTTCTTGTTGGATGACAGACCATCACCTTCAACTGAACCTTGCCAAGACAGAACTGTTAGTGATTCCATCAAACTCATCTTTTTATCACAATTTCACCATCCAGTTAGGCTCATCAAACATAACTCTTTCAAAAACAGCCAGAAACCTTGGAGTTATAATTGATGATCTGCTGATTTTCTCATACCACACTGCTAAAACTGTCTGGTCCTGTAGATTTGCTTTATTCAACATCTAGAAGATCAGGCTCTTTCTTTGTGGTAACATCCTTCACAACCGTGTTCAAGCTTTTGTTCTATCCAGACATTTCACAATATTACTTTTTTTCTGTATTTTTGATCAAATAAAAGCAGGCTTGGTGAACAGAAGAAACTTCTTTTAAAAACATAAAAAATAGTAATGTTTCCAAACTTTTGGTCTGTAAGTTTGGTCCAAACTTTTTGGTATATATATACAGCACAGACCAAAAGTTTGGACACACCTTCTCCTTCAAAGAGTTTTCTTTATTTTCATGACTATGCAAATTGTAGATTCACACTGAAGGCATCTAAACTATGAATTAACAAATGTGGAATTATATATGGAATTATATACATAACAAAAAAGTGTGAAACAACTGAAAATATGTCATATTCGAGGTTCTTCAAAGTAGCCACCTTTTGCTTTGATTACTGCTTTGCACACTCTTGGCATTCTCTTGATGAGCTTCAAGAGGTAGTCGCCTGAAATGGTCTTCCAACAGTCTTGAAGGAGTTCCCCAAGAGATGTTTAGCACTTGTTGGCCCTTTTGCCTTCTGTCTGCGGTCCAGCTCACCCCTAAACCATCTGGATTGGGTTCAGGTCCGGTGACTGTGGAGGCCAGGTCATCTGGCGCAGCACCCCATCACTCTCCTTCTTGCTCAAATAGCCCTTGATGCCTTCAGTGTGACTCTACAATTTTCATAGTCATGAAAATAAAGACAACTCTTTGAATGAGGAGGTGTGTCCAAACTTTTGGTCTGTACTGTATATATATATATATATATATATATATATATATATATATATATATATATATATATATATATATATATATACGCACACACACTTGCATATTATTGCTCTTTTGTCGATTTGATTGCTTCTATTGTCCTCATTTTTAAGTCATGTTGGATAAAAGCGTCTGCTAAATGAATAAATGTAATGGAAATGGAAATGAAATCTCATATATGGTGACAACTCAGAGAAAATTCAGATTTTGCTTTAATACAGCTCTAAAAGACTATAGTGTCATTATTTAGTATTACTGCATAAAAGTTGTAACAGACTTATTCTATATGAATAAAAATGATGAATAGCGGAGTTAACTAAGAATACTTCACAAACCCACTTTCAATTTAATATTGAGTGCAACCTATTTTGCAAACTCTGTTAACATTGCATGGTTTCATTTCAGATCGTGAGAACCAGTCTGTCCTGATTACGTGAGTAAATATTCTTTTAATGGATTAATTAAAATAGTTTTAATTGTCTATATAAATTAATTGAAAATGTATGACTAAAAGAAGATCTTATTTCAATCTCCAGTGGAGAATCTGGTGCAGGAAAGACTGTGAACACAAAACGTGTCATTCAGTACTTTGCAACTGTTGGTGCAATGTCTGGACCGAAGAAGCCAGAGCCAGTCCCTGGAAAAATGCAGGTTAGTAAATACATATTCTAGACAGAGTTATTGATCACAGTATTTGAGCTTCATCTCACATCTACTATCTGCTGCCCTACAATTACATTAGGGATCACTGGAGGACCAGATTGTGGCAGCCAACCCTCTGCTGGAGGCTTATGGTAATGCCAAGACTGTGAGGAATGACAACTCCTCTCGTTTTGTAAGTTGCACTTATTAATCATTTCCACATTGTCAAACATCAGTCACACTTTCAAAACTGCCAAAGAGTTAAGCTTTTGTAAATGTTTTCAATCTCTGTAGGGTAAATTCATCAGGATTCATTTTGGGACCACTGGAAAACTGGCCTCAGCTGATATTGAAACTTGTGAGTCAACACTGTTTAAAGACAAATATTTTTATTTGAAGACTAAAAAGTGGATTAATCAATTAAATTAAATTTCATTTTTCATCACTTTTTACAGATCTGCTGGAAAAGTCGAGAGTGACATTCCAGCTGTCAGCTGAGAGGAGTTACCACATCTTCTACCAGCTCATGACTGGACACAAGCCAGAGCTGCTCGGTGAGAAATCTACAGGATTGTGTGTTTCAGTTATTTCCTAGTTTGAGAGCACTGTTAACATGCTGCACATCAACTCTTTATAGAGGCCTTGCTCATCACCACCAACCCTTACGACTATCCAATGATAAGTCAGGGGGAAATCACTGTCAAGAGCATCAATGATGTGGAGGAGTTCATTGCTACAGATGTATGTGGACAACTCTGTTTTTATTAGTAGTAGTAGAGGTATTTTCAGATTACAAGCAATGTATCTGGAATTAAAAAGAAAAACAATAGCATGAACAGGTGCTAATACTGCATGCATGAAATATAAACTGCATATTAACGCATTATTTGTTTTATTTGGTCTGTGTAAAAACAGACTGCCATTGACATTCTAGGGTTCAATGCTGATGAGAAAATCAGCATCTACAAGCTGACAGGTGCTGTGATGCATCATGGGAACATGAAGTTCAAACAGAAGCAGAGAGAGGAGCAAGCTGAACCTGACGGCACTGAAGGTAGGGGGTATCAATAACACAAGCATGCAAACAATGACGTAATCAGTGACTTCATTGGTGAAAGTAATTCATAAAACTGTTCTACCTTAGTGGCCGATAAAATCGCTTACCTCATGGGCATCAACTCCGCTGACATGCTGAAAGCCCTGTGCTACCCCAGAGTGAAGGTTGGAAATGAGATGGTAACCAAAGGCCAGACAGTACCACAGGTGATCACTTATCTTCTCAATAGGTGAAAAAACCTAGAAATGTGCCATAGATATTCAGAAAATACATTTATTCTTGGAAAAGAAGTCTGATATCAGTTGCACTGACCTTTAAATTTCTCAGGTGAACAACGCAGTCTCGGCTCTTTGCAAGTCTGTCTATGAGAAAATGTTCTTGTGGATGGTCGTCCGTATCAATGAGATGCTGGACACAAAGCAGCCTAGACAGTTCTTCATTGGTGTGCTGGACATTGCTGGATTTGAGATCTTTGATGTGAGCATCAGTTATTAATGTCTCTGTAAGAATCACAATACAAAAGATAGCAGTCAGCAGTAAGAACTTCCTTCTCTATGATTATTAGTTCAACAGCTTGGAGCAGCTTTGCATCAACTTCACAAATGAAAAACTGCAACAGTTCTTTAACCACCACATGTTTGTTCTGGAGCAAGAGGAGTACAAGAAAGAAGGCATTGATTGGGAGTTCATTGACTTTGGTATGGACTTGGCTGCCTGCATTGAGCTCATTGAGAAGGTAAGAGGGCATTCAGTACATTAAATTGACTATTCACATTGTGCATGTTGTTGAGTGTGAACATTTCTTAAACAGCCAATGGGCATCTTCTCCATCCTTGAAGAGGAGTGCATGTTTCCCAAGGCAACAGACACAAGCTTCAAAAACAAGCTGCATGATCAGCATCTGGGCAAATGTGCAGCCTTCCAGAAGCCCAAGCCTGCCAAAGGTAAGGCCGAGGCCCACTTCTCTCTGGTGCACTACGCCGGCACTGTGGACTACAACATTGTCGGCTGGTTGGACAAGAACAAGGATCCACTGAACGACTCTGTCGTACAACTTTACCAAAAATCATCACTAAAAGTGCTGGCCTTCCTGTATGCCGCTCATGGAGCTGCTGAAGGTATGAACATCTGCATTCCTTAAATTCTTAAATTCTTCATCTAAATTTCATGTTGTAATTACATGCAAGAAGCCCGTTTATTAAAAGGTAGACAAAAAGATAGGATTATGTATGCAAAACATATTATATGATCCACGAGTCTACAGTCAATTAAAAAATAAAATATATCAATGCCAGCTAGCATTGACAGTGAAGTTACTTTAAAGGGGTCATCGGATGCCTATTTTCCACAAGTTGATATTATTCTTTATGGTTTTAATCATGAGTCAGTAGCATTCTTTGTTTAAAAATTCTCAATGGTAGTGAAAAATAATACCCTTTTACACTGTCAAATAGATTAAATGAAAAGGGAAATAATTCATCTTGCAAAAATAGAAATCATTCTAATGGTCTAAACCTGGGTTAGGTTAGTCTGGATCTTGAATTATTTGCGCGAACAAAGACACATATAGGTAGATGGGGGTGCCCATTCCCTTCAAAAACAAAAATAATCCTCTGCGTCTTCAGCCACTCAGATGTTGGGAGTAAATGATAGCTGCTATGTTTATTATTTTATCCAACAACAAAACACCTCAGTCACTTAGGAGATATTCTGGTCTATACCTGCTCCAGCCTCGAAACAATTGCAGACGGATGACAGCTCACTCAGGGTGGGTTTGTGCTAAAATGACCAAGTCAGTCAATATTCATGGGAGGGGCCTGTGTAGAACTATGCCACTCTACCAAGAATCTCAAAACAGCCTGATCTGAGAAAGTGATTATTATTACTGGGGATTTAAAAAAAAAAGCACTTGGTGGATTTGTATCAATATAGGATAGATATGTACACACAATGCCATCACACAATTATGTTAAAAAACAACATGTAAAAGTGAATTTTGCATCCAATGACCCTTTAATAAACTGTCATTATCAAATACCAATTTATCGAATGGTTTTATGAATACAAAGCAACACAATATCAATAATAACTTTTTTCTTTGACATAAAACAGCTGAGGGTGGTGGTGGAAAGAAAGGAGGCAAGAAGAAGGGTGGTTCCTTCCAGACTGTGTCTGCACTTTTTAGGGTAAACATAATTCTCTCTTTTAATGAAGGTTTTTAACTTATTCTATATTAAAAACTAGACTAATGACAAATATTTCCACAGGAGAACTTGGGTAAGCTGATGACTAACCTAAGGAGCACTCACCCTCACTTTGTGCGCTGTTTGATTCCAAATGAGTCCAAGACTCCAGGTAAACTTGATCCCCAAAAACTCAAATGGATTATAGTTTTAGTATACTTCTGAAACATTAAGAATATTTGCATTGCAGGTCTGATGGAGAACTTCCTGGTTATCCACCAGCTCAGGTGTAATGGTGTGCTGGAGGGTATCAGAATCTGCAGGAAGGGTTTCCCCAGCAGAATTCTATATGGTGACTTCAAGCAGAGGTAAAGACACTACACCTGTTTCAGCCTATTAATTAGAGATAATACACCACCTAATCTTAACCACATTTCAGATTCATGCTTTCATCCCTTTTGTGGCTTCACAAAAACAAATTGTACCTTAATGTCCTCTAGATACAAAGTATTAAATGCTAGTGTCATCCCTGAGGGACAGTTCATTGACAACAAAAAGGCTTCAGAGAAACTCTTGGGCTCTATTGATGTTGACCACACCCAATACAAGTTTGGACACACCAAGGTGAGTCACCCAGTAAATATTCTGCACCACCAAAACCAAAAGTACTCTAATTTTAATTATCGACTTGCATAATTCTACTGAAAACAAATCTTTATGCCACACCACACAATCATAACATTTCTATATGGACCCCTTTGTGCTTGTGACATTGCCATTGGGAGCAAATTGTTGCATCAGTGATAAAACCACAGAAATCCTTTGAATGCCGGTATTTAAGCTACTTTAGAATATTTTATAACATCATTATAATGCGCAAAATACCATAATGCAGGTGACATTTACATTTAAGAATACTTAGCTTCTTCAACACTGTACCACTAATATAGTTTTATTATTCTTGTAGGTGTTCTTCAAAGCTGGTCTTTTGGGTACTCTTGAGGAGATGAGAGATGAGAAACTAGCATCGCTGGTTACCATGACTCAGGCTTTGTGTCGTGGATACGTCATGAGGAAAGAGTTTGTCAAAATGATGGAAAGGAGGTACAATCAACTTACAAAACTGTCTGGAAAAGAATTGTGTTATGGCAAATGATAATGACTGATTTACTGATTATAATTTACACAGAGAATCAATTTATTCCATCCAATACAACATCCGCTCATTCATGAATGTCAAACATTGGCCATGGATGAAGCTCTACTTCAAGATCAAGCCTCTTCTAAAGAGTGCAGAGACTGAGAAAGAAATGGCAGCAATGAAGGAGAACTATGAAAAAATGAAGGAGGATCTGGCAAAGGCGTTAGCTAAAAAGAAGGAGCTTGAGGAGAAAATGGTGTCACTTATTCAAGAGAAAAATGACCTTCAACTGCAAGTAACAGCTGTGAGTATTTCAGCTCTTACTGATCCTAATATGGATCCGATAGCTATGAACATAAATCATTAACTTAATCCATGTCAATGAACAGGAATCTGAAAACCTCTCTGATGCTGAGGAGAGATGTGAAGGGCTCATCAAAAGCAAGATCCAGCTTGAGGCCAAACTCAAAGAAACAAATGAGAGATTGGAGGACGAGGAAGAAATCAATGCTGAACTGACTGCCAAGAAGAGGAAACTGGAGGATGAATGCTCCGAGCTGAAGAAAGACATCGATGACCTGGAGCTCACCTTGGCAAAAGTGGAGAAGGAGAAACATGCAACAGAAAATAAAGTCAGTATTTATTTATTTTTACATGATACTGCTGATTGTGATTCAGGCTCCTGAGAATGAAACCAATAAACAATGCTTCCATCTAGGTGAAAAACCTGACAGAGGAGATGGCCTCTCAGGATGAGAGCATTGCAAAGCTGACCAAAGAGAAGAAAGCCCTCCAAGAGGCACACCAGCAGACTCTTGATGACCTTCAGGCAGAGGAAGACAAAGTCAACACTCTGACTAAAGCTAAGACAAAGCTTGAGCAGCAAGTGGACGATGTAAGATGTTTGGCATGAGAATAATGTCACAAATCAAAGTGAATTCTTTTGTTGCTATCTAACAGATTTTAAAGCTATGGTTTCTGTAAAAATAGCTTGAGGGCTCACTGGAACAAGAGAAGAAGCTCCGTATGGACCTTGAGAGAGCCAAGAGAAAGCTTGAGGGTGATCTGAAACTGGCCCAGGAGTCCATAATGGACCTGGAGAATGACAAACAGCAATCAGATGAAAAGATCAAAAAGTGAGTGGATGTCAACCTTCCCACGATTACACATTTGACAAAAAAGTATTTTGCACATTTTACAAAACACTACTTTCAAAACAGGAAGGACTTTGAGATAAGTCAGCTTCTCAGCAAGATTGAGGATGAACAGTCTTTGGGAGCTCAGCTTCAGAAGAAGATCAAAGAGCTTCAGGTAATGCTGACCATAATCTTTTTTATGTGAAGAAGTTGCTGGGCAAATCCACATTACAAATATCAAATTTTCCACTTCAATTAGGCCCGTATCGAGGAGCTGGAAGAGGAAATAGAGGCAGAGCGAGCTGCTCGTGCTAAAGTGGAGAAGCAGAGAGCTGATCTCTCCAGGGAACTTGAAGAGATCAGCGAGAGGCTTGAGGAAGCTGGTGGTGCTACTGCTGCCCAGATTGAGATGAACAAGAAGCGTGAAGCTGAATTCCAGAAGTTGCGTCGTGATCTGGAGGAGTCCACCTTGCAGCATGAAGCTACAGCTGCAGCTCTCCGAAAGAAGCAGGCAGACAGTGTAGCTGAACTCGGAGAACAGATCGACAACCTTCAGCGGGTCAAGCAGAAGCTGGAGAAGGAGAAGAGTGAATACAAGATGGAGATTGATGACCTGACAAGCAACATGGAGGCTGTGGCTAAAGCAAAGGTAATGTCATTAGAGAATCATTAAATATAAAAGCATCTTTACAAACATCTGTTTTTAAAATCCTGTACCTTTTAAGGCGAATTTAGAGAAGATGTGTCGTACCCTGGAAGACCAGCTGAGTGAAATCAAGACCAAGAGTGATGAAAATGTTCGTCAGCTGAATGACATGAATGCACAGCGTGCAAGACTTCAGACTGAAAATGGTAAGGCATGGCAAATAAGGTACACATCAAAACCTTAATGCATTAAAAAATGTATCTGTTATTAAATTTCATAGTAATATTTCTAACGTGATTTCAAGGTGAATTTAGCCGCCAACTGGAAGAGAAAGAAGCACTTGTTTCACAGCTAACTAGAGGAAAACAGGCTTATACACAGCAAATTGAGGAACTCAAAAGGCATATTGAGGAAGAAGTCAAGGTAGAGTTATACAAAATTAATGAGTTAGTTTTGAAAATTAAGCTTTGATAATCTAAAGTCTAAAGATTGTTATTTTGTAAAACTCAAAATATGCTGCTTTACAGGCCAAGAATGCTCTGGCCCATGCGGTTCAGTCTGCCCGTCATGACTGCGACTTGCTCAGAGAGCAGTATGAGGAGGAGCAAGAGGCCAAAGCTGAACTCCAGCGGGGAATGTCTAAGGCCAACAGTGAGGTGGCCCAATGGAGAACCAAATATGAGACTGATGCCATCCAGCGGACCGAGGAGCTTGAGGAATCCAAGTAAATACAACAAAGAACAATGTTTTCGGCACCCTACATTTAATATTTCAAATGTTGGTAAGGTTTCATCGTTTTATACCACTTTCTTCAGGAAAAAGCTTGCCCAGCGTCTGCAGGATGCTGAAGAATCCATTGAGGCAGTGAACTCCAAGTGTGCCTCTCTGGAAAAGACCAAACAGAGACTGCAGGGTGAAGTAGAGGACCTCATGATTGATGTGGAGAGAGCAAATGCTTTGGCTGCCAACCTTGACAAGAAACAGAGAAACTTTGACAAGGTGAGAAGGATGTGGATAATCTTTAAATCTAAACCTTGTGCCATGGACTTGGCTAATTAACAATGACTAACTTTTTCTCCAGGTCCTAGCAGAGTGGAAACAGAAGTATGAGGAAAGTCAGGCTGAACTTGAAGGAGCTCAGAAAGAAGCTCGTTCTCTCAGCACTGAGCTTTTCAAAATGAAGAACTCCTATGAGGAAGCTCTTGACCACCTCGAGACCCTGAAGAGGGAGAACAAGAATCTGCAACGTAAATGGCACTTTTTTAAAACAATTAATAAAAAGAGAAAAGCATTATAACAGTACGCTTTCAATTCTGATAACAATTTTGCTTTTTAAACCATTTAGAGGAGATTTCTGACCTAACTGAGCAGCTTGGAGAGACTGGAAAGAGCATTCATGAGTTAGAGAAAGCCAAGAAGACAGTGGAGTCTGAGAAATCAGAGATCCAGACTGCACTAGAAGAAGCTGAGGTGAAATTCCTTTACTAAAGTGACATGACATTCAGCTAAGTATGGTGACCCATACTCAGAATTCATGCTCTGCATTTAACCCATCTGAAGCCATTTATGCTGCGGCACCCAGGGAGCAGTTGGGGGTTCGATGCCTTGCTCAAGTGCACCTAAGTCGTGGTATTGCCAGACCGAGATTCAAACCCACAACCCTAGGGTTAGGAGTCAAACTCTCTAACCACGAGGCCATGACTTCACCCAAATATTAACATGACACTAAATAAAATATTAAACTCAAATATTATTATACTAAAATATTAATGACACTGTTTCTTGAATAATTTAAAACACTGAATATGGAGTGATTCAAAACTGTATTTGATAAAATTCTGCTAAATATTTTCTTCTTAATCACTCATAAATTTGCTTTCATGAATTACAGAGGCTATATCATGTTTTGATAATGATGTATGATAGAAATATTTGCCCTTTTCCATTTTAGGGCACCCTGGAGCATGAAGAGTCCAAGATACTTCGTGTACAGCTGGAGCTGAACCAGGTGAAGAGTGAGATTGACAGGAAGCTTGCTGAGAAGGATGAGGAGATGGAACAGATCAAGAGGAACAGCCAAAGAGTGATTGATTCCATGCAGAGCACTCTGGACTCTGAGGTTAGGAGCAGAAATGATGCCCTGAGAGTCAAAAAGAAGATGGAGGGAGATCTGAATGAGATGGAGGTCCAGCTGAGTCATGCCAACCGCCAGGCTGCTGAGGCCCAGAAACAGCTCAGGAATGTCCAAGGACAACTCAAGGTATAGTTCTGTAGAATGAGGAACTGGAACAGATATAACATGTTTAATAATATTATACATGAATGAAACTAAACATGACATGCCACTAACAAAGAAAGAAAATTTCCACAGGATGCCCAACTGCACCTTGATGAAGCTGTCAGAGGACAGGAGGACATGAAGGAGCAGGTGGCCATGGTGGAGCGCAGGAATAACCTGATGCAAGCAGAGATTGAGGAGCTGAGAGCTGGCCTGGAGCAAACAGAGAGAGGCCGCAAAGTGGCAGAACAGGAGCTGGTGGATGCCAGCGAGCGTGTGGGACTGCTGCATTCACAAGTACAGAAAAACTATACTCAGGGTTACATGATAACACATCATTAGTTAAATGTACACTAAACTACCTGCTGAAATCCCACAGAATACAAGTCTTATTAACACCAAGAAGAAGCTTGAGGCTGATCTGGTCCAGGTTCAAGGTGAGGTGGACGATGCAGTTCAGGAGGCCAGAAATGCAGAAGAGAAAGCCAAGAAGGCCATCACTGATGTGAGCGCTTACATTCTGTTGCTCTGTTCTAAATTAAACAGTTATTTAACTTTGTCTGCATGTGGTCGCAAAGGGAAACTTTCTGTATATATTGGCTAGTTCTGTCTATATTGGCTAGTTAATTTGATTTGGCTTATATTTCAGGCTGCCATGATGGCTGAGGAGCTGAAGAAGGAGCAGGACACCAGTGCTCACCTGGAGAGGATGAAGAAGAACCTGGAGGTGACTGTCAAAGACCTGCAGCACCGTCTGGATGAAGCTGAGAGTCTGGCCATGAAGGGTGGAAAGAAACAGCTCCAGAAACTGGAGTCCAGGGTAAATTACAAGCTGAACACAGTCTTAGATGAACTGGCTATGGTAGAGATTTGACAGGTGACATCAATCTCTCTCTACTGAAGGTGCGTGAGTTGGAGGCTGAAGTTGAAGCTGAACAGAGACGTGGTGCAGATGCTGTGAAAGGAGTGCGCAAATATGAAAGGAGAGTAAAGGAGCTCACCTACCAGGTAAAATTACACAGGATTTAGAAACTTACATTTCATTATAATTTACATAGGTAAACTAAGACCATCAACAATACTTTTACCCAAAGACTGAGGAAGACAAGAAGAACGTGATCCGACTCCAGGATCTGGTAGACAAGCTGCAGCTGAAAGTGAAGGCCTACAAGCGCCAGGCTGAAGAAGCTGTAAGTCTATGTCACATGTCTTAAGTGTGTGGTTTTGATATTCTATATTCAATAGACAATACATTCAGTGCCAGGAGTGCAATGCTCTGAAAGGGGTTGGATATCTGGTGTCATCCTTACAGGAGGAGCAGGCCAACACTCACCTGTCCAGGTACAGGAAGGTGCAGCATGAACTGGAGGAGGCTCAGGAGCGCGCTGATATCTCTGAGTCCCAGGTCAACAAGCTGAGAGCCAAGAGCCGCGACGCTGGGAAGGTAAGAAAGGCATATAGTAGCTGTAAAATGAGACACTTTTAGTACTTTTGGTGTACACCCAGGTTTGTTTGACATCAGATTTTGGTTCATTTGGATAAAATAAGACAATGTTTCCTCAACTCGGGTGTGCACCTGTGAACTATAGCAGAGTCCACCTAAAAAGTGTGGTCTGGGGTAAGGTTCACGCAAACTCCAATATGGTTTGCTTCTGATGTGAAAGCAATCACACTAAATAACCAAAGTGAACCGCTATTAATGACATATGAATTGATCAAACTGTGTATTTATGCATTAACCCACTTGCTTTAGTGAAAAGTATGGCAGACACATTGCAGCATAGAAAATGTAAATCTCATTTCCACTCGCAGAAATAGACTCATTCTTTTGGATGTGTGCATTATAAATGGACAAATAGACACATATGCTGTTCTCTGTTGGCACTTTTGGAAAGGAATCAAAACTTTCAAAATCCAAAGTACACCCAAAGTGCTTGATGATTTAGGGCTGTATTCTCTAAGGCTATATTTTATACTGAACATGTTGAGATATTTTTTAAATATTTATTTTCTGCATTTTCAAGGGTAAGGATGAAGAGTGAAGAGAAGACACCACACCTACAAGCAAGCATACAATATGACTTGTGCTGGTTTTTTATGTGTGTCCAATAAAAAGAAACACAAATTCTATGCTGTTCTGCTTTTTATTGTCAACCCCCCACATACACACCTGTCTCCATGACAGTCTGAATTATTTAATGCATGTCAAAAAGTCAGGAAGATTTGGCAACAACACTTCATTATCCTTTTAGAGACTCTAAGTGTCCTTTTTGAAAAGATATCTGAACATATCTTGAAATAAATTAGCAGAAAATACAGTTTTATAAGAATTACCCTTTAATCTTTAGTCTACTTTGCTGGATATGGATAATAATGAGAAAATAATGTTAAACAAGATAAATGGTACGTTTAATTTCACAATGAGTGTGGGATTAATCACGGTTAAGCATACAAAAAATTATCCAATTAAAAATATGTAATCAATTGGCATGCCTACTGTAAATATTATCTAAAAATCAAGCAAAATTCTCAGGCATGTAACTCAAAGTCAGTTAATAGCAGGTAACGATGTACAACAATAGTAAAATGCAGCAACTGATAAATGCTAACATTACACACATAAATCCAGACAATCGAGAACAAACAGTAAACTCTTCATTACTTTTTTTAAAGGTACAATGAATTGAAAAATCAGTGCACTTACAGAGAGCTCTTAGTGGTGTTATGATAGGTCAGATAGGTCTTCACTGTGGCCTGGATGAGTGACCTAAACCTCATAATACAAACAGAAGAACTCACTGTGCTATATTTAATGTTTTCTCCATATAAGATCATGCTGTTTATAACTTTGAGAGTCATAATATTACTATGAAACAAGATTGCAGAGACCACTGTGGTTTATTGCCCAATAAAACATCTGCTAGAGATATTATTTTCCTTTTGGAAGGACTGCTACAGTCCATCTCTTGTAATAAATCTTAAAGACTTTAAAGGTCCTGCTTGGCAAACTGCTCAAACTGGTCAAGAGGAAAATCTCTGCTCACATGCCTGAGATTTAAGAAAATCTATTACATACAATTAAAGAAAAAAAAAGATTTAAATAATTTGTGTGAAAAGTTGACATTATATGCACACATGGCTTTATCTTGACTTTGAAGAGGAAGTAATATGAATATTAAATGTCCAAGAACAAACACTGGAACATAGGTCAGTGTGGTGCATGACATTGAGTGATTAACCAATTTTAATTGATATTTAAAAGATAAATAGTTTCAGAAAAATACATTCTTTATTACCTTTACTAAAAATAATAGCTTTTAGGCATCAGCTTTTGCTGTATCCCCTGAAACTCAATACCAGTGACAGCTGACTACTTCTCCACATCCAAACCAAGCTACTCCTCTGTGCCAAGTTATATTCATTTTATGGATGCTGCTTTGAAATAAGAGCTGTTATATCAAATTAAACAAATTACAAACAAACAAGTCCACATATGACAACCTACATGAACAAGAACAGTACAATATACATAAAGGATGGATTGTAAAACATTTTAAACAATATAAGTACATAATCTAAAAATCTAGAAGTATGCTATTTTTTTAAGATGAAAACATCTCAACATTATGCAAATTTATGCATTGAAAATGTTTTAAGATGAGGTAAAAGATTAGGTAAAAAAGCTAATCTATAGCAAATCAAAAAAGAAAACAGAAAAAGAAGAGTAGCTTGAATTCTATTTTCCTCTAGGACAGAGTTACATTACCATACACCAAGCAGATTTACATGACCAAATCAAGCTGGACAGTTCTGCTGACTGTTCAGTAACAACACTATATAAATGGCACCCTCTGATTGTAGCACAGTGGCCTATAGAAGGTTGGTAAGCTATGCCACTCATTTGCAATTTCAGAATATGGTTTATAAGTGTCTATATTTGAAATAACATATTAGCATATATACTCTAACATATGAAAAAAAAAACACCATCCAATGCTGTTTTACTGTCTTTTTGCATTTTTTGTTCAGTGTTTTATTTTTTGTTTTGATTTTCAGAATCCTGAACTTGACAGCTGATATTTCTCTCTGAACATCATACAAGGTAAAATGATAATAAAGTAAGATTAAAAGTTCTTCACGTGCCAAATGATGCTAACAATACAGTGATATTTTTCTAGATGGTTCTCTATTTGGTTTTTGTAAATGAACAAGTATTTTAATGCACAACACTACATTAAATTATAACATTAAAGTTAAAAGCCAAAGAAGTTTGAAAAATTTGTTCAACTAAAGTTAAAAAGTAAACCAAATTAAGTCTATTAGCATTGTAATGTCTGTTCTGCTTCACAGTTGAAGTGCCATCATGGGAGATGGTGAAATGGAGTGTTTCGGCCCGGCGGCCATTTTCCTCCGGAAAACAGAAAGAGAGAGAATTGAGGCTCAGAACACCCCCTTTGATGCCAAAACAGCATTCTTTGTGGTAGATGCAGATGAGATGTATCTGAAGGGTACTCTTGTTAGTAAAGAGGGTGGCAAAGCTACTGTCAAAACTCACAGTGGGAAAGTAAGTATAATACTATTTCATATACTACTGCAGCTGAGTCTGCAGGAGTTAAACAAGTACAGTGAAATATTCTACAAAACGTGTACAAAAAGTTTAATCTTTCTTCTGATTGCTGATCAATTTTCATTACAGACTGTCACGGTAAAAGAAGATGAAATCTTCCCCATGAATCCTCCCAAGTTTGACAAAATTGAGGACATGGCCATGATGACCCACCTCAATGAGCCCTGTGTGCTGTATAACCTCAAAGAGCGTTACGCAGCATGGATGATCTATGTAGGTCTAAGTCAATCATGTTTTATTCCTGGTATGGGGCGGCAGCATTGTAAAACTGGACTATCTCTGTTTCAGACCTACTCTGGCTTGTTCTGCGTCACTGTCAATCCCTACAAGTGGCTCCCAGTGTACGACGCAGTTGTTGTTGCTGGATACAGAGGTAAAAAGAGGATTGAAGCCCCACCTCACATCTTCTCCATCTCTGACAACGCCTACCAGTTCATGCTCACTGGTAAGTGGATTATGGAAGTGTGTGTCTCTAAAGTTAAAGAACAAATTCATTTGGCAAGTGCTTTATAAGAAGTACTACTTTGGTTTACATCAAACACACACACACACACACACACAAAAAACACTTCAATGGGACCAAACCTCTTCTATACGAACTTACATGAATCAATGTAAATACAACATAAAGGTTACCATACACGCTATTAATGTATAAATGCAAGAACAACAAAAAATAAATGTAAAAAAAATTCTTCACAAACAATTCAATTCATTCCCTGCTTTATTTTCAGATCGCGAGAACCAGTCTGTCCTGATTACGTGAGTTAATATTGCTCTGGTTGAATAAATTAAAGTTTTAAATTGTATGCATAAATTGAAAATGTATGACTAAAAGAAGATCTTATTTCAATCTCCAGTGGAGAATCTGGTGCAGGAAAGACTGTGAACACAAAACGTGTCATTCAGTACTTTGCAACTGTTGGTGCAATGTCTGGACCGAAGAAGCCAGAGCCAGTCCCTGGAAAAATGCAGGTTAGTAAATACATATTCTAGACAGAGTTATTGATCACAGTATTTGAGCTTCATCTCACATCTACTATCTGCTGCCCTACAATTACATTAGGGATCACTGGAGGACCAGATTGTGGCAGCCAACCCTCTGCTGGAGGCTTATGGTAATGCCAAGACTGTGAGGAATGACAACTCCTCTCGTTTTGTAAGTTGCACTTATTAATCATTTCAGCATTGTCAAACATCAGTCACACTTTCAAAACTGCCAAAGAGTTAAGCTTTTGTAAATGTTTTCAATCTCTGTAGGGTAAATTCATCAGGATTCATTTTGGGACCACTGGAAAACTGGCCTCAGCTGATATTGAAACTTGTGAGTCAACACTGTTTAAAGACAAATATTTTTATTTGAAGACTAAAAAGTGGATTAATCAATTAAATTCAATTTCTTTTTTCATCACTTTTTACAGATCTGCTGGAAAAGTCGAGAGTGACATTCCAGCTGTCAGCTGAGAGGAGTTATCACATCTTCTACCAGCTCATGACTGGACACAAGCCAGAGCTGCTCGGTGAGAAATCTACAGGATTGTTTGTTTCAGTTATTTCCTAGTTTGAGAGCACTGTTAACATGCTGCACATCAACTCTTTATAGAGGCCTTGCTCATCACCACCAACCCTTACGACTATCCAATGATAAGTCAGGGGGAAATCACTGTCAAGAGCATCAATGATGTGGAGGAGTTCATTGCTACAGATGTATGTGGACAACTCTGTTTTTATTAGTAGTAGAAGAGGTATTTTCAGATTACAAGCAATGTATCTGACATTAAATTAAAAAGAGCATGAACCAGTGCTAATACTGCATGACATGCAATATAAACTGCATATTAATGCATTATGTGTTTTATTTGATCTGTGTAAAAACAGACTGCCATTGACATTCTGGGGTTCAATGCTGATGAGAAAATCAGCATCTACAAGCTGACAGGTGCTGTGATGCATCATGGGAACATGAAGTTCAAACAGAAGCAGAGAGAGGAGCAAGCTGAACCTGACGGCACTGAGGGTAGGGGGTATCAATAACACAAGCATGCAAACAATGACATAATCAGTGACTTCATTAGTGAAAGTAATGCATAAAACTGTTTTTCCTCAGTGGCCGATAAAATCGCTTACCTCTTGGGCATCAACTCCGCTGACATGCTGAAAGCCCTGTGCTACCCCAGAGTGAAGGTTGGAAATGAGATGGTAACCAAAGGCCAGACAGTACCACAGGTGATCACTTATCTTCTCAATAGATGAAAAAACCTAGAAATGTCCCATATACATTCAGAAAACACAATTATTCTTGAAAAAAAAAAGTCTAAGTAATATCAATTACACTGATCTTTGAATTTCTCAGGTGAACAACGCAGTCTCGGCTCTTTGCAAGTCTGTCTATGAGAAAATGTTCTTGTGGATGGTCGTCCGTATCAATGAGATGCTGGACACAAAGCAGCCTAGACAGTTCTTCATTGGTGTGCTGGACATTGCTGGATTTGAGATCTTTGATGTGAGCATCAGTTATTAATGTCTCTGTAAGAATCACAATACAAAAGATAGCAGTCAGCAGTAAGAACTTCCTTCTGTATGATTATCAGTTCAACAGCTTGGAGCAGCTTTGCATCAACTTCACAAATGAGAAACTGCAACAGTTCTTCAATCACCACATGTTTGTTCTGGAGCAAGAGGAGTACAAGAAAGAAGGCATTGATTGGGAGTTCATTGACTTTGGTATGGACTTGGCTGCCTGCATTGAGCTTATTGAGAAGGTAAGAGGATATTCGGTAAATAAATATTACTATTCACACTGTGACTGTACTTGAGTGTGAACATTTATTCAACAGCCAATGGGTATCTTCTCCATCCTTGAAGAGGAGTGCATGTTCCCCAAGGCAACAGACACAAGCTTCAAAAACAAGCTGCATGACCAGCATCTGGGCAAATGTGCAGCCTTCCAGAAGCCCAAGCCTGCCAAAGGTAAGGCAGAGGCCCACTTCTCTCTGGTGCACTACGCCGGCACTGTGGACTACAACATTGTCGGCTGGTTGGACAAGAACAAGGATCCATTGAATGACTCTGTCGTGCAACTTTACCAAAAGTCATCGCTCAAAGTACTGGCCTTCCTGTATGCCACTCATGGAGCTGCTGAGGGTATGAACACCTGCATTTTTTAAATTCTACTATATTGATTTTAATGTCGTGCAAAACATAGAACTTAATGTAGTACATTATGTGATCACATATTCTGCACTTCAGAATAACATTAGGTATATCTAAAGTATATCTATGAAAGATGTTGACAGAGCAGTTAATATCGGTCACTATCAGATATCAATCTATTGAACAGCTCTATATACAGCAACATAAAATAAATATGACCTTCTTTGACATAAAACAGCTGAGGGTGGCGGTGGAAAAAAAGGCAAGAAGAAGGGTGGCTCTTTCCAGACGGTCTCTGCACTGTTCAGGGTAAACTGATTCTCTTTTAATGAAGGATGTGAACCACCTCTATAAAAACTAGACTAATGACAAATATTTCCACAGGAGAACTTGGGTAAGCTGATGACTAACCTAAGGAGCACTCACCCTCACTTTGTGCGCTGCTTGATTCCTAATGAGTCAAAGACTCCAGGTAAACTTGATCCCCAAAGAATCAAATGCATTCCAGTTTTAAAATACTTCTGAAACATTAAGAACATTTGCATTGCAGGACTGATGGAGAACTTCCTGGTTATCCACCAGCTCAGGTGTAATGGTGTGCTGGAGGGTATCAGAATCTGCAGGAAGGGTTTCCCCAGCAGAATTCTATATGGTGACTTCAAGCAGAGGTAAACGACTTTTTGCAACTTCCTAACTGGAGATGATGTACCACCTAATTTTTTATTATCTTATAAATACGTTTTTGTGGCTTTACGAGAACATGACACTTGCCTGAATGTCCTGTAGATACAAAGTATTAAATGCTAGTGTCATCCCTGAGGGACAGTTCATTGACAACAAAAAGGCCTCAGAGAAACTCTTGGGCTCTATTGATGTTGACCACACCCAATACAAGTTTGGACACACCAAGGTGAGCTCCTCAGTTATTTTATTACACATAGTGAAACTTTAAGTTTTTTCATTATAATTAATGACTTGATCATTTATGTAATTTGAGTAAAAACAAATCTTAATGCTACACTACAAAATCATAACATTTCTAATTTCCAAAATGTGCGGGTTCAAGCCTTGGTACCGACAGGGATTGCATATAAGATTTTATCCCCAAGCAAACTATTTGGTGTAACAAAGCTGTTTGAGCATGCCAGTAAACCATGGTTTATAATTTTTGAATCATAAGAATGTCCTGGTAGGAATGCACATATCATCACAGAAACTGGAGTATGGTGTTACAGTCTCTGAGATCAACCTGATCGGTGGTTTAAGCTTCTAAAACAATACAATCCGTGCAGCTGAAGCAGACTTGTAAATCCAACTCTGATTCATAAGTCCATCTTTATACAGTCCTTACATTACAGGTTTAGTTGATTTCAGTTTCTGCCTGCAGGTCAGTATAAGATTAACCAAACAGTGTTCAGAGAGCCTCAAAGCTGCATGTGGGACAGAGTGATATGAATTATTTATTTTGGTGTACCAGTGGTCTGCTAAGACATGTAAAATGCTGTCTGTATTTTCGCAGTTCATGGGATAGATATGCTTTATTAATATGTCCAAGAATGACAAAAAAGGGTCTGGGTAACGTTTCAGTTATTTGTTCAGACAGCTGTTGCAATGCTACACTTATGCATGTCAGATTGACGTAAAAATTCACAATAATGAACAAGGTTTATGAAGAGTGCTTTTAACGTAGTAGAGCACATCTTCAGAAAACCACACCAACTTTCATTTATGTAGAAATGTATTCCACCGCCTTTTCTTTACCCTGTTAACTCCACAATGTGATCCACTCTGAATTCTACCCAACAATTCATAAGTAGCAAATTTGAGGCAAAAGTCATAGTTAATGGTTTGTCAGTAGCGAGAACTGGACATTGAGATAAATTTGACCAACTTTTCTAAAAAATAATTACTAAACACCAAACAAACAAACAAAAACAGCAAAAGAAGGGGATAGGTGCACATCAAGTCAGCCATTTGTGGCACCATCTGGATTACATATATTGATTACATTTCATCCACTCATCATAATCATGAGACAAACACAGGCAGATAGCACTGAAAGCAGCTAATATCCATCAGATCAAATAATTTAGCAGATGAATAGAGATAACAATTCCAAGAAATATAAAGTAAATTTGTGTATTGATATAAATATTTATTCAAATATGCACACTTTTGAATAGAATCCTTAACTGATGATATTCAGTGAAGCTTGCCTATGACTGCCTGTTTGAGTTTTGTTGAGCCGGCACAAAATTGGATGGAGCAGCCCCCTGATAGTTCTCTATATGCAGGAAAAAAAACCTGTGCAGCATAACACAGGTCACATTTATATTGAGGAGGATTACTTGGCTTCTACAACATTGTACCACTTAAAATGTTCTAAACATTCTTGTAGGTGTTCTTCAAAGCTGGTCTGTTGGGTACTCTTGAGGAGATGAGAGATGAGAAACTAGCATCGCTGGTTACCATGACTCAGGCTTTGTGCCGTGGATATGTCATGAGAAAGGAGTTTGTCAAAATGATGGAAAGGAGGTACAATCAACTTACAAAACAACCTGGAACACAACTGTTTAGTACCACAGATTGATAATGACTGATTTACTTATTACAATTTACACAGAGAATCAATTTATTCCATCCAATACAACATCCGCTCATTCATGAATGTCAAACATTGGCCATGGATGAAGCTCTACTTCAAGATCAAGCCTCTTCTGAAGAGTGCAGAGACTGAGAAAGAAATGGCAGCAATGAAGGAGAACTATGAAAAAATGAAGGAGGATTTGGCAAAGGCGTTAGCTAAAAAGAAGGAACTTGAAGAGAAAATGGTGTCACTTGTTCAAGAGAAAAACGACCTTCAACTGCAAGTAACAGCTGTGAGTATTTGAGCTCTTACTCATCCTAATATGGATCCTAAAGCTGTGCATGTAAGTCATTAACTTCATCCATGTCAATGAACAGGAATCTGAAAACCTTTCTGATGCTGAGGAGAGATGTGAAGGTCTCATCAAAAGCAAGATCCAGCTTGAGGCCAAACTCAAAGAAACAAACGAGAGATTGGAGGATGAGGAAGAAATCAATGCTGAACTGACTGCCAAGAAGAGGAAACTGGAGGATGAATGCTCCGAGCTGAAGAAAGACATCGATGACCTGGAGCTCACCTTGGCAAAAGTGGAGAAGGAGAAACATGCTACAGAAAATAAAGTAAGTATTTTTTTACATCGTCATACTGCTGATTGTGATTTAAACTCTTGAGAATGAAACCAATAACCAATGCTTCCCTTTAGGTGAAAAACCTGACAGAGGAGATGGCCTCTCAGGATGAGAGCATCGCCAAGCTGACCAAAGAGAAGAAAGCCCTCCAAGAGGCACACCAGCAGACTCTTGATGACCTTCAGGCAGAGGAAGACAAAGTCAACACTCTGACTAAAGCTAAGACAAAGCTTGAGCAGCAAGTGGATGATGTAAGACGTTTGGCATTCATTCATATTTATTAATATTCATTAATAACAACAAATTAATTTTGTTGTTATCTAATAGATTTTAATGCTCTATTTTAATTTTAATTTTCTATCACAATAGCTTGAGGGCTCACTGGAACAAGAGAAGAAGCTCCGTATGGACCTTGAGAGAGCCAAGAGGAAGCTTGAGGGTGATCTGAAACTGGCCCAGGAGTCCATAATGGACCTGGAGAATGACAAACAGCAATCAGATGAGAAGATCAAAAAGTGAGTGGATGCCAACCTTCCCACGATTACACATTTGACCAAAAAAAGGATTTAGCATTTTTACATTTTACAAAACTTTACTTTCAAAAAGGAAGGACTTTGAGATAAGCCAGCTTCTCAGCAAGATTGAGGATGAACAGTCTTTGGGAGCACAGCTTCAGAAGAAGATCAAAGAGCTTCAGGTAATGCTAAACCTAACATTTTCTATGTAAAATTGTGATGTACATAGATGCATAGCTGTGAAAACCCACATTACCAAAATCACTGTATCAATGATTTTTCATTGTTTATTCAGGCCCGTATCGAGGAGCTGGAAGAGGAAATAGAGGCAGAGCGAGCTGCTCGTGCTAAAGTGGAGAAGCAGAGAGCTGATCTCTCCAGGGAACTTGAAGAGATCAGCGAGAGGCTTGAGGAAGCTGGTGGTGCTACTGCTGCCCAGATTGAGATGAACAAGAAGCGTGAAGCTGAATTCCAGAAGTTGCGTCGTGATCTGGAGGAGTCCACCTTGCAGCATGAAGCTACAGCTGCAGCTCTCCGAAAGAAGCAGGCAGACAGTGTAGCTGAACTCGGAGAACAGATCGACAACCTCCAGCGGGTCAAGCAGAAGCTGGAGAAGGAGAAGAGTGAATACAAGATGGAGATTGATGACTTGACAAGCAACATGGAGGCTGTGGCTAAAGCAAAGGTAATGTCATTAGAGAATCATTAAATATAAAAGCATCTTTACAAACATCTGTTTTTAAATCCTGTACCTTTTAAGGCGAATTTAGAGAAGATGTGTCGTACCCTGGAAGACCAGCTGAGTGAAATCAAGACCAAGAGTGATGAAAATGTTCGTCAGCTGAATGACATGAATGCACAGCGTGCAAGACTTCAGACTGAAAATGGTAAGGCATGGCAAATAAGGTACATGTCAAAACCTTGTCAAAAAATATAAAAAAATGTCTGTGTTATATTTCATATTAATATTTCTAACGTGATTTCAAGGTGAATTTAGCCGCCAACTGGAAGAGAAAGAAGCACTTGTTTCACAGCTAACTAGAGGAAAACAGGCTTATACACAGCAAATTGAGGAACTCAAAAGGCATATTGAGGAAGAAGTCAAGGTAGAGTAATACAAAATTAATGAGTTAATTAATTTTAAAAATTAAGTTTCAACAATCTAAATAATTGTAAAGACTGGAATATTAAAAAGGCCAAAATATGCTGCTTTACAGGCCAAGAATGCTCTGGCCCATGCGGTTCAGTCAGCCCGTCATGACTGCGACTTGCTCAGAGAGCAGTATGAGGAGGAGCAGGAGGCCAAAGCTGAACTCCAGCGGGGAATGTCTAAGGCCAACAGTGAGGTGGCCCAATGGAGAACCAAATATGAGACTGATGCCATCCAGCGGACCGAGGAGCTTGAGGAATCCAAGTAAATACAACAAAGAACAATGTTTTCGGGACCCTACATTTAATATCTCAAATGTTGGTAAGATTTCTTCGTTTTATACCACTTTCTTCAGGAAAAAGCTTGCCCAGCGTCTGCAGGATGCTGAAGAATCCATTGAGGCAGTGAACTCCAAGTGTGCCTCTCTGGAAAAGACCAAACAGAGACTGCAGGGTGAAGTAGAGGACCTCATGATTGATGTTGAAAGGGCAAATTCATTGGCTGCCAACCTTGACAAGAAACAGAGAAACTTTGACAAGGTGAGAAGGACATGAATAATCTTTAAATCTAAACCTTGCATCGTGGACTTGGATAATTAACAATGACTTACTTTTTCTTTAGGTCCTAGCAGAGTGGAAACAGAAGTATGAGGAAAGTCAGGCTGAACTTGAAGGAGCTCAGAAAGAAGCTCGTTCCCTCAGCACTGAGCTTTTCAAAATGAAGAACTCCTATGAGGAAGCTCTTGACCACCTCGAGACCCTGAAGAGGGAGAACAAGAATCTGCAACGTAAATGACACTTTTATTTGTACACCAAGGATGTAAGAAAATTAAAACATAGAACATAGAACATTTAAGAATTCTTCTTTTTAAACTTTTTAGAGGAGATTTCTGACCTAACTGAGCAGCTTGGAGAGACTGGAAAGAGCATTCATGAGTTAGAGAAAGCCAAGAAGACAGTGGAGTCTGAGAAATCAGAGATCCAGACTGCACTAGAAGAAGCCGAGGTGCCATTCTTTTGCTCAAATATGAACATTATGACAACATTGTTTTTAATAATATTAAAACATTAAATATGGAGTGGAATGAAATCCTGTAATTAAAAAGAATGATTTTTTTTTTTTTTTTTTTTTTGTAGGGCACCCTGGAGCATGAAGAGTCCAAGATTCTTCGAGTACAGCTGGAGCTGAACCAGGTGAAGAGTGAGATTGACAGGAAGCTTGCTGAGAAGGATGAGGAGATGGAACAGATCAAGAGGAACAGCCAAAGAGTGATTGATTCCATGCAGAGCACTCTGGACTCTGAGGTTAGGAGCAGAAATGATGCCCTGAGAGTCAAAAAGAAGATGGAGGGAGATCTGAATGAGATGGAGGTCCAGCTGAGTCATGCCAACCGCCAGGCTGCTGAGGCCCAGAAACAGCTCAGGAATGTCCAAGGACAACTCAAGGTATAGTTCTGTAGAATGAGGAACTGGAACAGATATAACATGTTTAATAATATTATACATGAATGAAACTAAACATGACATGTAACTAATAAAGAAAGAACATTTCCACAGGATGCCCAACTGCACCTTGATGAAGCTGTCAGAGGACAGGAGGACATGAAGGAGCAGGTGGCCATGGTGGAGCGCAGGAATAACCTGATGCAAGCAGAAATTGAGGAGCTGAGAGCTGGCCTGGAGCAAACAGAGAGAGGCCGCAAAGTGGCAGAGCAGGAGCTGGTGGATGCCAGCGAGCGTGTGGGACTGCTGCACTCACAAGTACAGAAAAACTATACTCAGGGTTACATGATAACACATCATTAGTTAAATGTACACTAAACTACCTGCTGAAATCCCACAGAATACAAGTCTTATTAACACCAAGAAGAAGCTTGAGGCGGATCTGGTCCAGGTTCAAGGTGAGGTGGACGATGCAGTTCAGGAGGCCAGAAATGCAGAGGAGAAAGCCAAGAAGGCCATCACTGATGTGAGCGCTTACATTCTGTTGCTCTGTTCTAAATTAAACAGTTATTTAACTTTGTCTGCATGTGGTCACAAAGGGAACCTTAATTTCTGTCTATATTGGCTAGTTAATTTCAATTGGCTTATATTTCAGGCTGCCATGATGGCTGAGGAGCTGAAGAAGGAGCAGGACACCAGTGCTCACCTGGAGAGGATGAAGAAGAACCTGGAGGTGACTGTCAAAGACCTGCAGCACCGTCTGGATGAAGCTGAGAGTCTGGCCATGAAGGGTGGAAAGAAACAGCTCCAGAAACTGGAGTCCAGGGTAAATTACAAGCTGAACACAGTCTTAGATGAACTGGCTATGGTAGAGATTTGACAGGTGACATCAATCTCTCTCTACTGAAGGTGCGCGAGTTGGAGGCTGAAGTTGAAGCTGAACAGAGACGTGGTGCAGATGCTGTGAAAGGAGTGCGCAAATATGAAAGGAGAGTAAAGGAGCTCACCTACCAGGTAAAATTACACAGGATTTAGAAACTTACATTTCATTATAATTTACATAGGTAAACTAAGACCATCAACAATACTTTTACCCAAAGACTGAGGAAGACAAGAAGAACGTGATCCGACTCCAGGATCTGGTAGACAAGCTGCAGCTGAAAGTGAAGGCCTACAAGCGCCAGGCTGAAGAAGCTGTAAGTCTATGTCACATGTCTTAAGTGTGTGGTTTTGATATTCTATATTCAATAGACAATACATTCAGTGCCAGGAGTGCAATGCTCTGAAAGGGGTTGGTTATCTGGTGTCATCCTTACAGGAGGAGCAGGCCAACACTCACCTGTCCAGGTACAGGAAGGTGCAGCATGAACTGGAGGAGGCTCAGGAGCGCGCTGATATCTCTGAGTCCCAGGTCAACAAGCTGAGAGCCAAGAGCCGCGACGCTGGAAAGGTAACAAAGACACATAGTAGCTGTAAAGTTAGATATTTAATGCTTGATGTTGTCAAGCTGTGATCTGCAGTTTATATGTAACATGTTCAAATATTTTTCAACAAAATTGTTATTTTCTGCATTTTCAAGAGTAAGGATGAAGAATAAAGAGAAGAAACAACACCTTCAAGCAAGCATATAATATGACTGTGCTGGGTTTTCATGGGTGTCCAATAAAATGAAATACAATCTCATGCTGTTCTCTTTTATTTATGTCCACCATATGAAACTTCTTTCAAACACTTACATGTTTATATTCAACTGACACTTTACTTAAAGAGCTTTAGCTATTTATCATTAAATTCAACAATATTTTTAATACAAAATGAGAAGTTTCAAAAGTAAAGTTGTACATTACATTAAATTACAAGTACATTATCTTATTTTTAGGCATTAACCCTCTGGAGTCTAAGGGTATTTTTGGGGCCTGGAGAAGTTTTGTCCTGCCCTGACATTTGTGTTTTTTTCAGTTTCTTATAAATAGCTAAATGGGTAAAGATTAATCTCACTGTAATCAGCACATACTAGGCTATAATAATATGTGAGCAGCATGCATGTACATGATTGTGTTTTTGAGAAAAAAAAAATGTCATGCCTGGTTAGTGAAAAACTAAAAATGTTAAATCACTTGAATAAGGCCACAAAAAACATACAGAACATTGGTTCCCGGGACTTTTGAGAACTGGAGATTGTAGCAGAGAATTTTACTTTCTAAATTATGTGAAAATCATCTTGTTTACTCACTCACAGAAAACAATATATTGATTAAAATTTTCTAAGACACTTTTTGTTGGTAAGATTCATATGCGAGTAGGCGTCAACTATCATGAATATCATTGTGATTTACACCTGAGAAGACAAAGGCCTGCATAATGAGATGCATAATAAGCCTATTATTTAATAAGCTCCATAATGGCACTGCTCAGCTGGCGACACGCAGCTTGTTCCAAACAACTAGTTGTGTTTATTGTTTGTGCTCGTCTGTCATCGAACTAAGTAACAGTACCTTCTTGATATGTGGGTGTTAAAGTCTGGGCAAAGAGTGGTGGATATCCCTTGTTTTATTGGACTTTTTTTTTTCATACTTTTTTTGATCAGACTTTTTTTGGACTTTTAATTATATCTGGTCTGCTTGTGTATTCACGTGTGGGGAGGATGGAGGAATGGCAGAGTGACAGCCGACCAACACGTATATACGCTCGTATCGTACTCCTTAAACTCAACAAAGTGGGAGTTGAAGAACAAGCTACACCCTGGCTGGCTAGTATCCCGGGAGAATTGATACGATCTGCACACCGGTGGAGAGGGAAGCGATTACGGCTGGTTGCAAGGGAGGGGGATCTGGAGTGGCTGAAAGGACAGAGGAGGAAGCGTGGGAGACGGGGTGGAATAAGGAGGAGACTGCGGCAGCGAAAGTCCAGACCGGCTCTACCTGCTGTGATCCTGGCCAACCTGCGCTCCATCAACCATAAAATTGACCACAAACGGGCACTTGCAAGGTATTCTTTTGAATTTCGCGAGGCTGCTCTTCTCTGTTTCACTGAATCATGGCTGCACTCAGACACTCCAGACTCACTTTATGACATCAGTGGTTTTTCACTCATAAGGGCGGATAGAAATGAAAACTCGGGGAAGAGTCGAGGAGGAGGGATTTGTGTTTACTTAAATGAACGATGGTGTCCTCAGTACACAATCAAGCATATGATATGTAACAGAGATTTTGAATTGCTGGGCATTGGATTGAGACCATTTTATCTTCCCCGGGAGTTTGGCTGCATTTTGCTATTTGTTGTTTATGTTCCCCCAAGCAGCAAAATACACCGTGCCGCTGCATCAATAGCTGACTGCGTACATAATCAACAACAGCAATTTCCAGATTCTCCTGCTATGGTTCTGGGTGATTTTAACAACTGCAATCTAGAGAAAACTTTGCCAGGATTTCAACAGGTTGTGAAATGTGAAACAAGAAAGGATAACATACTGGATAAATGCTACATTAACCTCCCCAATGCCTATCAATCCAGGAGCAAACCACCAATTTCTAACTCCGACCATTTTTTCTTATCCCGACGTACACATCAAAATTAAAAAGTTGTAAACCAGAGAACAAGGTTGTTCGACAGTGGACTGATGACAGTAGAGAGGAACTGGGAGCTTGTTTGACTGCACAGATTGGCAAGTGCTGAGGGGGGAAACACTGGAAGAAACTTGCACTGTAACAACAGACTATATTAACTTTTGCGTACAGTCTATTATACCTACAAAAATGGTTAAGGTGTATCCCAATAATAAAATGTATGTAACCAAAGACATTAAACAAGTAATTAATTTGAGGAAATTGGCTTTTAAAAATAAAGATAGAAGGGAGCTACAAAAAACAGACAAGAACTCAGAGAAAAATTGAGGAAGGCGAAGGAGGCACACAAGAAACATCTGGAGGAAGCCTTTAAGGCTTCATAATCTAGATGTCATCATCATAATCTAGATGTGCTCTGTTGGACAGACTTAACCTGATGATTACATTATTTTAAATGATTCCACCCCCCAAGATTACTGTTATAAACATGAGCCACGTCTAAAAGGCAAAGGGGCAGGTGTTGCTTCAATTTATAACAACGTTTTCAGGATTTCTCAGAGGGCAGGCTTCAAGTATAACTTGTTTGAAGTAATGGTGCTTGATATAACATTATCCAGAGAAACAAATGTTTATGATAAATCCCAAAAGTTATGTTTGTACTGGCTACTGTATACAGGCCACCAAGGCACCATACAGACTTTATTAAAGAGTTTAGTGATTTTACATCCAAGTTAGTTCTAGCTGCAGATAAAGTTTTAATAGTTCATGATTTTAATATCCATGTTGATAATGAAAAAGATGCATCAGGATCAGCATTTACAGACATTCTGAACTCTATTGGGTTTAGACAACACATTTCAGGACCTACTCATTGTCAGAATCATACTCTAGATTTCATACTGTCACATGGAATTGATGTTGATAGTGTTAAAATTGTGCAGCCAAGTGATGATATCTCAGATCATTATTTAGTTTTGTGCAAACTTCATATAGCCAAAATTGTAAATTCTACTTCTTGTTACAAGTATGGTAGAACCATCACATCTACCACAAAAGACTGCTTTTTAAGTTATCTTCCTGATGTATCCAAATTCCTTAGCATATCCAAAACCTCAGAACACCTTGATGGTGTAACAGAAACTATGGATTCTCTCTTTTCTAGCATTTTAAATACAGTTGCTCCTTTACACTTAAGGAAGGTTAAGGAAACCAGTACCGAATCGTTTATTTGTGCCGGAGGAGTTACGGTCCGACGTTATTCAGTGGGGTCACTGCTCTAATGTACCTTTTCATCCAGGGATAAACCACACCAAGGGTTTAGTAAAGCAAGGATTCTGGTGGCCACTTGTGCCTCGCAATGGTCATGATTTTGTTTTGACTTGCTCAGTTTGCGCCAGTGGTAAGTCATCTAACCGACCTCCCTATGGGCTTCTTCAACTGCTGTCTGTCCCTTCGAGACCCTGGTCCCATATTGCTCTAGATTTTGTTACCACCCTCTAATGGCATGAAGGTCGTTTTGACCGTAGTGGACCAGTTCTCGAAGGCGGCACATTTCATTCCCTTGCCCAAATTACCTACAGCCAAGGAGATAGCGGTCACTATTATTGATCCCATTTTTTGGTTACATGGCCTCCCGGTTGACATGTTTTTTTTGTAAATTGTTAGGAGCGACAGTTAGTCTGTCTTTGGGTTATCACCCTCGGATTAATGGTCAGTTTGAGCGAGCCAACCAGGATTTAAAAAGAACGTTGCAATGTTTAGTCTCCTAGAATCCTTCTTCCTGGAGTCAACAACTTTCTATGGTTGAGTACTGTAATAATATTAAAACTCCATATCATCAGGAAGGAGGAGGCGGGAACCGGCGCACAATCAAAACATCATTTTAATATTCAAAATAAACACAAAACAGCGCACCAGCCCCTCGCGGACGACTGGTGCGCGCAAATAAAAACCAAAACAGAAAATATCTCCCAGGCCTGGTCCTCTCTCGTCCTTCACTATAGTCGCTCCAGTTTTATATCCTTCCATCTCCTACGTGGGACTCGATACCGGCGGTGGGGCGCAGGTGTAGCTCATCTCCAATCACTACACCTGGCCTCGTTCCCACGCCTCTCGGCCCTGCCCCACTCGCCACAAGTACGCTCATAACTCGTTACCAGTGTCAGCCACCAGCCTTTCTCTGTTCCAGTGTAGCATAGGTTACCAGCCACCTGTTTTTCCTAGTCTGGAATCTGTAGTCGCGGCCCCCTCTGCTCACGCGTTTGTCCAGCGGTGCCACCGCACCTGGACCAGAGCCTGCGAGACTCTTCTCCAAGTGAGGGAGCACACTAAGACCAAGTCGGATCGCCACCGGTCGAAGCCTCCCGTATACGACGTGGGTCAAAAAGTGTGACTTTCTACTAACAACATTCCACTCAGTTCAGTTTCTAATAAATTAGCTCCCAAATTGATTGGCCCATTTCCTGTCACCAAGATCATTAGTCCAGTGACAGTCCGCCTCAAACTACCTCCGGCATACAGGAGGATTCATCCCGCCCTCCATGTGTCCAAAATTAAGCCCTTGTTTTATTCACACATTAATCCACCTACCGCGACTCGTAGATGGGGAGCCAACTTATTCGGTTAATCAGATTCTGGACTCAAGACGGAGGGGATGAGGATTCCAGTACTTGGTGGACTGGGAAGGTTATGGTCCGGAGGAGAGGAGTTGGGTACCTGCTAGGGACATACTGGATCACTCCCTGATTGATGATTACAATCATCAGGTAGGCCCGTCTGGGAACTCCAGGAGGCGATCCTAGAGGGGAGGGTACTGTCACGGTGGGTAAACCGCAATCTTGGGTTTTGTACAGTGGGTGGAATATGTGTGTTTTGTGTCAGCACTGATTGTTTCATGTGGGCTTCTCCGCTAATTGTTCATCAGCACCAGCTGCCACTCATTACCCTTCCCTATGTTTTGCCCTGTCTAGCGTCTTGTGTTTGTCAGAGCGTTGTTAGTCATTCCGTGTCTCATGTTCTGCCTTCCTTGTGTTTGTTTCTCGTCTTTGGATTGTCCGGTCTCCCCGGGAACCCCATCCACTCCACCTCATCACTGGATTGCACCACTTACCTTCACGGCTCTTCCCCCCACTGTTCCTGTGTCACACTCTCCTGCTGCCAACTCAGCATCACACCCCAGACCATCCATGAGCTCTGCCTCTTCCTGGACTTTGCGTTCCCGTCAAGATTACCAGTATCACCTGTTTTCATGTTCATTGTTTGTATTCATTTATCAAAAATTCATAAGCTCACACTTGCTTCCTCTCACTCACACAGGGCTGTGTGCTGAGCCCATTCCTCTACTCCCTTTACACCCACGACTGCAAGCCTGTGCATGGATCAAACTCCATCATTAAGTTTGCAGATGACACCACGGTGATTGGCATCATCAGTGACAATGATGAGACTGCCTACAGGGAAGAGATACAGCACCTGGCCACATGGTGCGCTGACAATAACCTGCTCCTTAACACCAATAAGACCAAGGAGCTCATTGTGGACTTCAGGAAGAAGAATGGAAGCACTCATGACCCCATCCACATTAACGGGCTGGCTGTTGAATGTGTCTCCAGCTTCAAGTTCCTGGGAACCACCATCTCGGAGGAACTGTCCTGGGCCACAAACACCTCCAGCCTGGTCAAGAAGGCTCACCAGCGCCTTTTCTTCCTCAGGACACTGAAGAAGAACCAGCTGTCTTCATCCATCCTGGTGAACTTTTACCGGTGTGCGATCGAGAGCATCCTGACCAGTTGCATCACAGTCTGGTATGGGAACTGCTCAGTGGCTGACCGCAAGGCACTGCAGAGGGTGGTGAAAACTGCCCGCAGCATTCTCAAGGACTCCTCTCACCCTGACCACGAACTGTTTAACCTCCTCCCCTCCGGGAGGCGTTTCAGGAGCCTCCGGACAAGGACCACAAGATTCAGGAACAGCTTTTTCCCTAAAGCTGTCTCCTTGCTGAACTCTGCCCTCTGACACCCCTCAACACCCCCCACACCACACATAGACTCCTCCCCCTCTTCAACACTCTGATTTATTTATTTACTCACAACAAGCAAAAAGTAACTTGTTATTACTTGCACTACTGCCTGTTCATCCAGGAACACTGTATAATCCATTTGCACATTGAAATATTTTTTCTATGCACTTTACTGTCCATTGCAATACTGTAAATTATGTTCATAGTTCTGCCAATAGTGTACATACACTTTTACATAGCCCATCTGTATAGTATGTTCATAGTACACCTATCTGTATATCGTGCTTATAGTATTTAATATCTGTAAATTATGTCCATAATACTTACCTGTATAGTTATTGTACATATTATAGACCTTTATTCTGTACTTACTGCTTATTGCACTTCTGGTTAGATGCTAACTGCATTTCGTTACCTTGTACCTACATGTGCAGTGACAAAGTTGAATCTAATCTAATCTAATCTAATTTGACGATTTGTTACACCTACCCTACAGAAAAGCATTAAAAACTGCTAGATCCGATTACTTCTCTTTTAGAAGAAAACAAACATAACCCCAAGTATTTATTCAATACTGTGGCTAAATTAACGAAAAATAAAGCCTTAACCAGTGTAGACATTTCCCAACATCACAGCAGTACTTTATGAACTACTTTACTTCTAAAATCGATACTATTAGAGATTAAATTGTAAGCATTCAGCCGTCAGCTACAGCATTACATTAGTGCACTATAGACACCCTGAGGAACAGTTCCACTTATTCTCTACTATAGGAGAGGAAGAATTGTAAAAACTTGTTAAATCATCTAAACCAACAACATGTATGTTAGACCCTATACCATCTAAGCTCCTAAAAGAGGTGCTTCCAGAAGTCATAGATCGTCTTCTGACTATTATTAATTCATCATTGTCATTAGGATATGTCCCCAAAACCTTCAAACTGGCTGTCATTAAGCCTCTCATCAAAAAACCACAACTTGACCCCAAAGAACTAGTTAATTATAGACCAATCTCGAATCTCCCTTTTCTGTCCAAGTTACTAGAAAAGGTGGTATCCTCACAATTATATTCCTTCTTAGAGAAAAATGGTATATGTGAGGATTTCCAGTAAGGATTTTGACCGTATCAGTACTGAGACTGCTCTCCTTAGAGTTACAAATGACCTGCTCTTATCATCTGATCATGGTTGTATCTCTCTATTGGTTTTATTGGATCTTAGTGCTACGTTTGACACAATTAACCACAACATTCTTTTGCATAGACTTGAACACTTTGTTGGGCATTAATGGAAGTGCATTAGCATGGTTTAAATCATACTTATATGACTGCCATCAGTTTGTAGCAGTGAATGAAGATGTATCATATCGATCACAAGTGCAGTATGGAGTACCTCAAGGCTCAGTAATAGGGCCGCTACTCTTCAAGCTTTATATGTTACACTTGGGAGATATCATCAGGAAACATGGTGTTAGCTTTCACTGTTATGCCGATGATACTCAGCATTTCTTCGTGGCCCGGTGAAACACACCAATTTGAAAAACTAATGGAATGCATAGTCGATATAAAAAACTGGATGACGAGTAATTTCTTACTGCTAAATTCCGAAAAAACAGGGGTGTTAATTATAGGACCTAACAACTCTGCATGTAATAACCTAGAACACTGTCTAAGACTTGATGGCTGCTCTGTCAATTCTTCGTCATCAGTTAGGAACCTAGGTGTGCTATTTGATTGTAATCTTTCTTTAGAAAGCCACATTTCTAGCATTTGTAAAACTGCATTTGTCCATCTCAAAAATATATCTAAATTACGGCCTTTGCTCTCAATGTCAAATGCAGGAATGTTAATCCATGCATTTATGACCTCTAGAATAGATTATCGTAATGATTTATTGGGTGGTTGTTCTGCACGCTTAGTAAACAAACTACAGCTAGTCCAAAATGCAGCAGAAATAGTTCTTACTAGAACCAAGTATGACCATATTAGCCCGGTCCTGTCAACACTGCACTGGCTCCCTATCAAACATTGTATAGATTTTAAATATAAAAGATAACCTACCTAACATTGTTCGGGAGGCAGACACACTCTTGCTGTTTAAATCTAGATTAAAGACCCATCTCTTTAACCTGGCTTACACATAACATACTAATATGCTTTTAATATCCAAATCCGTTAAAGGATTTTCAGGCTGCATTAATTAGGTAAACCAGAACCGGGAACACTTCCCATACCACCCGATGTACTTGCTACATCATTGGAAGAATGGCATCTACGCTAATATTTGTCTGTTTCTCTCTTATTCTGAGGTCACTGCAGTCGCCCGGATCCAGTACGTATCCAGACCAGATGGTGGATCAGCACCTAGAAGGGACCTCTAGATCCCTGAAAGACAGCGGAGACCAGGTCAACTAGAGCCCCAGATACAGATCCCCTGTAAAGACCTGGTCTCAGATGACCACCAGGACAAGACCATAGGAAACAGATGATTCTTCTGCACAATCTGAATTTGCTGCAGCCTGGAATTGAACTACTGGTTTCGTCTGGTCATAGGAGAACTGGCCCCCCAACTGAGCCTGGTTTCTAAAAAAGTTTTTTTTTCTCCATTCTGTCACCTATGGAGTTTCGGTTCCTTGTCGCTGTCGCCTCTGGCCTGCTTAGTTGGGGTCACTTCATCTATAACGATATCGTTGACTTGATTACAAATACAAGTCCTTCTAAGAAAAATTAGCATATTGTGATAAAAGTTCATTATTTTCCATAAAATTAAACTTTCATATATTTTAGATTCAATGCACACCAACTGAAATATTTCAAGTGTGCTTTTATTGTTTTAATACTGATGATTTTGGCATACAGCTAATGAAAACCCAAAATTCCTATCTCAAAAAATTAGCAAAGGTTCTCTAAACGAGCTATTAACCTAATCATCTGAATCAACTAAGTAACTCTAAACACCTGCAAAAGATTCCTGAGGCTTTTAAAAACTCAGCCTGGTTCACAGTTCACAGTTCCCTTTATTAGCCATTTGCAGTATGAAACCACATTGGAAAAAATGTGCAAGAAGCTCAAAGTACAATGTCAGACAAATTAAAAGACATAACATAAAACAGACAAGAAGATGCCACATAAAAGCACAAAAGTAAAATGCTGTACAATAAAAACCACACATAAATTTAAAGTGCCTAATTTAAAGTGCTTTGTTTAAAGTGATTTCCGCTTGGGGAAAGAAACTGTTTAGATGGCGATCAGTAGAACATTTGACCGAGCGATACCTTCTCCCTGAGGGAAGCATCTCAAAGAAGGTCCCTGCAGGATGGCCTGAGGCATTGTTAACAAGTTTTAAAGCTCGATTCAAGAGTCTAGCTTTATATGTAACCTCCAGGAGCGGTAAAGTGCAGCCAATGATCCTGCTGGTTGAGCAAACCACTTTGTTCAAAGCCTTCTTCTCTTTCAAGGTGAGATTACCAAACCACACAGTAATACAACTAGTTAGAACACTCTCAATTACACAGTAATACAAATTTTAAAGAATCTTAGTATTTCGAGTAAACTCTCGAAGCCTACGTAAAAAGAAGAGGCGCTGTCTCGCTTTCTTAGCAATGCTAGTCGTATTAGAACTCCAGTTCAAGTCATGAGAAATAGTCACATCCAAAAATTTAGATTTCTCAATAATCTGCACATCAGAATCATGGATAGTAATAGGTAACTGATTCCTATTGTGACAAAAATCAATAACAAGTTCACATGTTTTTGAAGTGTTCAAAAGCAAGTTGTTTTTTTTACTCCATTGAACAACATTCTCCACCTCCTCGCGATATTGAGATTCATCGTTTGAACTAATCAGCCCAATGATAGTTGTATCATCGGCATATTTGATTATCACATTATTATCATAGGATGCTATAAGGTCATGAGTATACAATGTGAACAATAGGGGGCTCAAGATACACCCCTGTGGTGAACCAGTGCTAACATACAACTCATCTGAAATACAGCCATTAATTTTGACCCTTTGTGGTCGACAAGTGAGGAAATTTAAAATCCATTTACAAATGGCATCATCGAGTCCAAGAAATTTCAATTTTTGAAAGAGCTTTGTTGGGACCTGTCACGAAGACGAACCCCATGAGTCCCTCTGCTGGCCAGCGGAGGGCACCCTCACCTGAATACTGACACACACGCATCCATTCATTCACTTACACTGATAACACTACACTTCCCATAAGCCCCGTCCTTGGACTCTGATCACCTGCACAGGTGATCGTCATCAAGACTGTGTATTTAAGCTGGACTTCCACCACAGTTCAAACGCGAAGTCTTGATTTGCTGTGTCTGTCATTTCTGAGCGTTATTACCCGTGTTTGATTTCCTGTTACCGATTCTGCCTGTTATTTCTACGTACCTTTGCTGCCTGCCTACTGACCCCTTGCTTGTTACTGGATTATTGATTCTCTGTTCTTCCTACGCTGTTGAGTTTGCTGGTTCCGACCACTGCCTTCACGACCACAAGTCTTCACAATAAAGCCTGCCATGGATCCCATGTCGTGTTCTGGATCATTACAGAAGACTTCGCCACAACAAGATCCAGCGGCTTTCGAAGGTCTTCAAACCACCATGGCGGGCCCAAGCCAGTCAGATTTCGGCCAATCAGTTCCAGCTGAATCGACTGACATCGATCACAGAGGAACTCGTCAAGGCCATGCAGAATCTCCACACAGCTCCTGTGGCTACACCAACGCCGAAAGCATCCGCCATTGCCCACGCGACAGGAACGCCATCTCAGGCCATGCCCCGTCTTGCTTTCCCGGATAAGTACAATGGTGACGCCAGCAAGTGTAAGGGATTTCTATTACAATGCTCTCTGTTTGTGGAACAACAGCCCTCATTGTATACTACGGAAACTGGGAAGATCGCCTTTGTTTGCTCATTATTGACTGAGAGAGCTTTAGAATGGATTACGGCCGTGTGGGGTTCCGATTGCTCTGCCTTTACCTCCTTCCAGGGTTTCCTACAACTGTTCCGGGCAGTTTTCGATCATCCTAAGGAGGGAAAAGGAGCTGGAGATCGCTTATTGGAGTTAGCACAAGGCAGAATGACGGTGGCGGATTATGCTCTACGATTTCGCACTCTGGCGGCTCAAACTAACTGGGTGAGCGACACATTAAAAGTACTCTTCCGCAAGGGGCTAAATTATGATCTGCAAACGGAACTAGCTTGCAGGGACGAGGGCAGAGATCTCAACAGCTTCATCGAATTAACCATATCCATTGATAATATACAACATGCCCGGCGATCCAACTCCCGTCGCACGGAGCACACAACACCATTGGGCTTTCTGGAACCTACTCAACCCATGCAGGTTAACACTTACCACTTATCTACGGAGGAGAGAGATCGACGTGTTTCCAATAAGCTGTGCATGTACCGTGGACTGCCTGGCCATCAACGCAACAACTGCCCTAATCATACATCTGCTTCCTTCCAACGCTCAGTGAGTACTCCTCTCACTTCCATGTGTGATACCCAGAGTGTAAGCATCCCTGTTGAGTTTTTGATTAACGACAGACAAGTTATCACCTCTGCCTTACTCGATTCCGGGGCTGCAGGCAATTTCATTTCTGAAGAGTTCGCTCGGAGGTGTAACATCCAACTCATTCCATGCTCTACCTCTCTCTCAGTGGAGACAATAGACGGTCGACCCCTGGGTTCAGGATCCATCACACACCTCACCCGCAAAATCGTAATGGCGGCTGGCTTACTGCACAAGGAGAGGATCCATTTCTACATCCTTCCCACATCTCACACACCTGTGATTCTTGGATTACCCTGGCTGCGTCTGCATAACCCCCAGATCTCTTGGAGGGAAGGTCAGGTGGTGAGATGGAGCAATTACTGTCAACAGAACTGCCTTTCCCTGGTCAGACCTATTCCTGTCTGTTCCATGTCAATTACCTCCATTCAAGAGTACATTCCCGATCTGACAGAGGAATACGTAGATCTTCTGGAGGCCTTCAGTAAAAAGCAGGCCAACACCTTACCTCTTCACCGCAAGTATGACTGTGCCATCAACCTTCTGCCCGGGCATTCTCCTCCAAAGGGTCGCATCTTCCCGCTGTCTCAACCTGAGTCTGACGCCATGAAGGAATACATCAAGGAGGAGCTGGAAAAAGGGTTCGTCAGACCATCCACATCCCCTGCTGCATCCGGGTTCTTCTTCGTCAAAAAGAAGGATGGTGGTCTCCGTCCCTGCATTGATTATCGCGGAATGAATGAGATGACAGTAAAGTTCAGATATCCACTCCCGTTGGTTCCTTCAGCCCTCGAACAACTTCGTACCGCCCAATTCTACACCAAACTGGACCTGAGGTGCGCCTACAACCTCATCCACATTAGGGAGGGAGACGAGTGGAAGACCGCCTTCTCCACCACCACTGGACACTATGAATACCTTGTAATGCCGTTCGGACTAGCCAATAGTCCATCTGTTTCAGTCATTTATTAACAAGGTTTTCAGAGACATGCTGAACATATCTGTAATTGTGTACATCAATGATATCCTGATCTACTCTAACACCCTTCCTGAACACATCCAACACGTTTGAGCAGTTCTCCAACGCCTCATTCAGTACCAATTATACGCCAAGGCTGAGAAGTGCGAGTTCCACACAACTTCCACCACTTTCCTGGGATACATAATCAGTCCCGGAGGGGTAGCCATGGACGAAAAGAAGGTTAACGCCATGCTCAACTGGCCTGAACCCTCAACTCTTAAGGAATTACAACGATTTCTGGGATTCGCAAACTTCTACAGAAGATTCATTAGGAACTTCAGCACTGTTGTCGCTCCACTCACCTCAATGGTCAAGAAAGGGACTCATCGACTCCAATGGTCAGATTCCACTCACAAGGCTTTCCAAACCCTGAAACACCGATTTAGTAACGCACCCATCCTCTGTCACCCTGACCCCTCATTGCCCTTCATTGTAGAGGTGGACGCCTCCAACACAGGCATTGTCACAACGCCCAGATCCTGCCACTAAAATGCATCCCTGTGCCTTCCACTCTAGGAAACTCAACTCGGCAGAACGCAATTACAGTGTCGGGGATCGAGAACTCCTTGCCATGAAGGCAGCCTTTGAGGAGTGGAGGCACTGGCTAGAGGGGGCCACACATCCGTTCACAGTACTAACAGATCACAAGAACCTGGAATACTTGTGCACCGCCAAACGCCTCAATCCCCGTCAAGCCCGATGGTCCTTATTCTTCACACGATTCGACTTCTCGGTAACCTACCGACCTGGCTCCAAGAACACTAAAGCAGATGCCCTGTCACGCCAATTCGAGGAGGAGAACATTCCATCTGTTACTGAACCCATACTACCATTCCAGGTGGTGGTTGCTCCCATTCAATGGGATATCATGACGCTACTTCAACAACACAGGGAACAAAACGAGAACCCAGAGGCCTGTCCAGCCGACAAAATCTTCGTCCCTGAGAAGCTTCGTGGTCAGGTCATCAGTCAAGTCCACTGCCACCCATCATGCGGTCACCCAGGTATCACTGCCACCATCAACCAGTTAGAGAACCGCTTCTGGTGGGAATCGCTCCACAAGGACACAACCAATTACATCCAGCAATGCAATAACTGTAATACAAATAAAGCATCCAAACAATCTCCCGCCGGTCTCCTGCAACCATTACCCATTCCTCAACGATCCTGGTCTCACATTTCCATTGACTTTATTACAGATCTTCCCAGTTCACAGGGCTATACCACCATACTCACCATCATAGATCGGTTCTCCAAGGCTTGCAGATTCATCCCACTACCCAAATTACCTACCGCTCTCCAGACAGCAGAACACTTATGCAACTGGGTCTTCAGATTATACGGCCTACCCGAGGACATTGTGTCAGATCGAGGACCGCAGTTAACTTTCCAATTATGGTCAGCCTTCTTCAAAGCCCTAAACATTAACGTCAGCCTTACCTCTGGGTATCATCCTCAAGCAAACGGACAGGTGGAAAGGCTCAACCAAGAGCTCAACCGCTTCCTCAGAGCTTATTGTAATCAGAATCAGGACGACTGGGCACAATATCTCCTATGGGCCGAATACGCACAAAACTCCCTCATCAAACCATCTACGGGTCTAACCCCCTTTAAATGTGTGCTGGGATTCCAACCACCAATGTTTCCATGGTCAGGAGATCCAACCGATGTACCGGCAGTAAACGATTGGATGACCCGCAGTGAGGATGTATGGAATCAGGCTCATGTTCACCTGCAACACGCCGTAAGGAGGCAGAAGGAGCAGGCGGACCGCAGAAGGCGCCCAGGTCACAATTATCAACCAGGCCAGTGGGTATGGCTATCCACAAAGGCTCTCCGTCTCCGACTCCCATGCCGCAAGTTGAGTCCAAGGTATGTGGGTCCATTCCAAATCACCAGACAAATAACTCCAGTTTCATTCCACTTGGCACTGCCTAACACATACCGTATCTCTCATACCTTTCATGTATCCCTGCTCAAGCCCGCTGCTGGTCCCAGAGACGAGGGAGAGGGGAGGTCCCGTGCACAGGCCCTTCAACCTATCATCATAGAGGGCAAGGAGGCTTATCAGGTCCAGGAATTACTTGATTCCAGACATCTGGGTAGAATCCTAAAGTATCTGGTCGACTGGGAGGGGGACGGTCCAGAAGAACGCTCGTGGGTGAACTCGGAGGATAACCTAGATCCCAACCTTATCAATGAGTTTCACCGTCTACATCCTGGTAAACCGACCCCGTGGTAGACCCCGACGTCATGGGCCTCCTCACGCCAGGAGTCACTCGCAGGGGGGGGGCTCTGTCACGAAGACGAACCCCGTGAGTCCCTCTGCTGGCCAGCGGGGGGCACCCTCACCTGAATACTGACACACACGCATCCATTCATTCACTTACACTGATAACACTACACTTCCCATAAGCCCCGTCCTTGGACTCTGATCACCTGCACAGGTGATCGTCATCAAGACTGTGTATTTAAGCTGGACTTCCACCACAGTTCAAACGCGAAGTCTTGATTTGCTGTGTCTGTCATTTCTGAGCGTTATTACCCATGTTTGATTTCCTGTTACCGATTCTGCCTGTTATTTCTACATACCTTTGCTGCCTGCCTACTGACCCCTTGCTTGTTACTGGATTATTGATTCTCTGTTCTTCCTACGCTGTTGAGATTGCTGGTTCCGACCTTGAGGGACCTGCGGAAGCAGTGGATTGAGTCTGGAGTAGAAACATCCAGAGCCACCATGCACAGGCGTGTGCAGGAAGTGGGCTACAGAGAAGCAGCACTGGACTGTTGCTCAGTGGTCCAAAGTACTTTTTTCGGATGAAAGCAAATTTTGCATGTCATTCGAAAATCAAGGTGCCAGAGTCTGGAGGAAGACTGAGGGATAAGGAAATGCCAAAATGCCTGAAGTCCAGTGTCAAGCACCCACAGTCAGTGATGGTCTGGGGTGCCATGTCAGCTGCTGGTGTTGGTCCCCTGTGTTTAATCAAAGGCAGGGTCAATGCAGCTAGCTATCAGGAGATTTTGGAGCACATGCTTCCATCTGCTGAAAAGCTTTATGGAGATGAAGATTTTGTTTTTCAGCATGACCTGGCACCTGCTCACAGTGCCAAAACCACTGGTAAATGGTTGGTAAATGGTAAATGGTTTACTGACCAGGCGAAAGTTGAGAGACGCAAGACCCAACAATCTGGATGAGCTTAAGGCCGCTATCGAAGCATCCTGGGCCTCCATAACACCTCAGCAGTGCCACAGGCTGATTGCCTCCATGCCATGCCGCATTGAAGCAGTCATTTCTGCAAAAGGATTCCCGACCAAGTATTGAGTGCATAACTGAACATAATTATTTGAAAGTTGACTTTTTTGTATTAAAAACACTTCTCTTTTATTGGTCGGATTAAATATGTTAATTTTTTGAGATAGGAATTTTGGGTTTTCATGAGCTGTATGCCAAAATCATCAGTATTAAAACAATAAAAGACCTGAAATATTTAATTTGGTGTGCAATGAATCTAAAATATATGAAGTTTAATTTTTATCATTACATTATGGAAAATAATGAACTTTTATCACCTGCTAAAGTAAAGTTCATTGGCGTTATTTCATTCATGCTTCAGACACCGGTCATGCTGACAGCGTTCCCATAATGCCCTCTAGATGACTTAGCGTGGAGTTCCATTTCAAAAGGGAAGCAAGATTTTTGCGGTGTTGTGGATTATTGCTTGCAGAAGAGGTGTGTCTTGGAACCAATCATATGACCCCTTTCCCAGTACACTTGTCTCCGTAACAGCCTGAATTATTTATGGAATGAAGTAAGGAAGGTTACCTAGGTTATGCTTATTAAGATGGAAACGTGGCTATAATCTGGACATAGGTTTACCAATGATTAAATTTCCCATCTATCAGAGAAATTAGTTTTAGATCTGGCTCCAAGAACTCAACATCGAGCACTGCCTTAAAAATAAGATCAGTCATTGAGTGGAAGTTCCTTTTAAGACATGGTTGTATCTATGAAAAACCAATTGGAAGTAATACTCGATGTTTAATGAAAGTGAAAAGGTTTAATGAAAGTGAAAGATTGATGTGACATACAGCCAAATATGGTGACCCATACTCAGAATTTGTGCTCTGCATTTAACCCAGCCAACTGTGCACACACACCCAGAGCAGTGGGCAGCCATTTATGCTGCAGTGCCTGGGGATCAGTTGAGAGTTCAGCGTCTTGCTCAAGGGCACCTCAGTAGTGGTATTGCAAGCCCAAGACTCAAACCCACAACATTAAGCATAGGAGTCAAACTCTATAACCACTATGCCACAACTACCCCCTAAAACACTTTAGCTATAACAGACATGTCTTAAAGACACAGTCATAGCAATCAAACAAAGGTGGAGTCCCGTTTTACAAGTTGCATAAAAAAGGTTTCATGAAAGACTATACCAAGAGGGTGTCATATGAGCTATATTCCCAGAATGTCAAGTGAAATACTACCAACTCTCAAAGAATATGGAAATGAATACCTAAAAGATCCCTATGCTTAATATATCCACAAACTCACCATTTTTATCAACTGCGGGTGGCAAATCATTTTTTCTTTTTATTTAGTGCCGAAACTTTGGAACAACCTACCTAGCACTGTTCTGGAGACAGACACAATCAGTTGGCCACTTTCCACTCACCTTAAAGCAGAATTTCCATGCATCTCAGATCTCAGATGCCAATGCAGCTTGTTTTAGTCTCTTGCATTCTGACTTGACTATTTTACTTGTGCGAAAGTTGCATTTTATTCTGAAAAATCTTCACTGCTTACTGGATCAACAATGCAAAGTTGACTGGACATGTCAAGTGAGTTTATGCTATTAGAACAGATGTGGTATTATTGCAAACCATACCATATTTACATAGAAATGCATTTGTAGCTTTATTCACTAAAATCTTAACATCTAAACAAGAATCTGGTGCAAATCAAATACTCTTAATTACTTGATTTTAAAGGCACACAGTATATTGAAAATCAATGTACTTACAGAGATTTTGTAGTGATGATAGGGCAGGTAAGTCTTCAACATGGCCTAAATGATTGATCTAAACCTCATAAAAAAGAAAAGGAAAGTCATGGCCAAGTATGGTATCCCATTCTTGGAATTTGTGCTCTGAATTTCACCAACACAAATGTGCACATACAGCAGTGAATAGTGAACAAACGCACACCTGGGGAGTCTATGTAGGTTTGGTTCTTGCTCAAGGGTCTCAACTCAGTCATGAGATTGAGGGTGGAAGAGAGCACTGGTCATTCATTCCACCCACCTACAATCCCTGCCAGTACCGAGACTTAAACCCGCAACCTTTGGGTTAGAAGTCTGACTCTCTAACCATAAGATCACAACTGCCCCCCAATTCAAACAGAAGAGCTCACTGTGCTATATTTAATGTTTTCTCCATTTAAGAACATGCTGTTTATAACTTTGAGAGTCATAATATCACTATGAAACAAGATTAGTATTGCAGTGACCACTGAGCTTTAATTGTCCAATAAAAAATCTGCCAGAGATATTATTTTCCATTTGGAAAATCTCTGGTAATAAATCTAGGTTTTAATGGTCCTGATATCAAAACTTCTCAAATTAGTTAAGAAAAACTCTTCTCACATGCTTGAGTTTGAACAAAATATTACATACAGTAAGCTCTTTGTTATTCTATAAAAGATTTAAACTAATATGTTATATAACATTATATCCAAACACTGTTACAGTACATGACTTTATTTGACTTTGAAGAGAAAATGGTATGTCCAAAAACAAATGCTGAAACATGCTAAACACAGGAAAGGTCATTATTGTGTATGATATAAGGTGATCAAGTGGTTTCCCAAGTTGTATATGACTTTCTTTTAAAGTAAAAGCTTTTAGTTCTCAGATTTTGTTGGTCTTGCTGTCACTCCTGAAACTGAAAACCAGTGACAGCTGACTTCTTCTCCAAATCCAACCCAAGTTACTCCTATGTGCCAAGTTCCATTAATTTCAAAGATGTTACATTGAAATAAGACTTGACATCAAATTAAACCCTGCAAATAAGCAAGTTCACATAAGAAAACCTACATTTAAACAACAGTACAGCCTACATAAAGCATGGATTGTAAAACTGTTTAAACAATGCAAGTACAAAATCCAAAAGTCTATGAGTATGCTATTTCTTTAACAGCTCAATATTATAAAACAATTGTGTAGAAAATTGTTTTTAGATTAAGTTAAAAATAATAACAACAAAAACACTGCATCTTATAGCAAGCCAAAAAAATTAATGGCAACTTGCTGTCTTTCTATTTCCTCTTGGACAGAGTTACATTACCATAAACCAAGCAGATTTACATGACCAAATCAAGCTGCACAGTTCTGCTGACTGTTCAGTAACAACACTATATAAATGGCACCCTCTGATTGAAGCACAGTGGCCCATCGAAGGTAGGCAAGATACTTGTTTGTAGTTTCAGAAAACTAAAATTATTGTCTATTTCTGAAATTATATATTAACATATGTAGTATAAACCATGTAGAGAAAAACATCATGCAATACTCTTTTTGTTGTTTATTTGTTTACCATTGTTATTTTCAGAATCCTGAACGTGACAGCTGTTATTTCTCTCTGAGCACTGTACCAGGTACAAAAGGTTAACAAAAAGGTTAACAAAAGATTCAAAGTTTTTCACTTGCAAAAAATGATGATGAAAATGCATGTAATCTTTTGGGAAGTTTGATAATTGGAATTAATACATGAATAAACATTTTCATGCCCAATAAATTAATTTAGACTCATAGCTAAAAGTAGTAAAAGGTTAGGCCAAAAAATAAAATGAAACTTTCAATTAAAGTTAACGAGTGAATCAAATTAAGTCTATCAGCATTGTGATGTCAGTTCTGCTCCACAGTTGAAGTGCCATCATGGGAGATGGTGAAATGGAGTGTTTCGGCCCGGCGGCCATTTACCTCCGGAAGCCAGAAAGAGAGAGAATTGAGGCTCAGAACACCCCCTTTGATGCCAAAACGGCATTCTTTGTGGTAGATGCAGATGAGATGTACCTGAAGGGTACTCTTGTTAGTAAAGAGGGTGGCAAAGCTACTGTCAAAACTCACAGTGGGAAAGTAAGCATCATGGATAAAAATGTTTTTTATATGTTACTGTGTTTTAGTCTCCAGTAAAATATTGTACAAATAGGTGTACAAAAAGTTTCATCTTTCTTCTGATTACTGATCAATTTTCATTACAGACTGTCACGGTAAAAGAAGATGAAATCTTCCCCATGAATCCTCCCAAGTTTGACAAAATTGAGGACATGGCCATGATGACCCACCTCAATGAGCCTGCTGTGCTTTTTAACCTCAAAGAGCGTTACGCAGCATGGATGATCTATGTAGGTCTAAGTCAATCATGTTTTATTCCTGGTATGGGGCGGCAGCATTGTAAAACTGGACTATCTCTGTTTCAGACCTACTCTGGCTTGTTCTGCGTCACTGTCAATCCCTACAAGTGGCTCCCAGTGTACGACACAGTTGTTGTGGGTGGATACAGAGGTAAAAAGAGGATTGAAGCCCCACCTCACATCTTCTCCATCTCTGACAACGCCTACCAGTTCATGCTCACTGGTAAGTGGACTCTGGAAGTCTGTCAATACGTGAGGGTTAAAAAGACAAACCTTAGACTAAAAGAAAAATGCACTTCAAAATAAATACTATGAAATAGTAGTGAATAATTCACTGTCTATAAATTGTGACAATGTTAACATACAGATAAGTTGAATGCAAACAGTATGTATGCCATTTTGTTTAATTTACTGAGCAAAAAATGTTAGCTGAGTTTGTATAAAAGAGGACTGCATCATTTTTTGCTAGTAAACCAGGTTTTCAACTGATGCAAATCCTTTCTTAAATTTCCAGAATATATTAATTTAGTTATTTCTTTATAGGAACCATTATTTTGCATTATTCAGTAAATATGCCTTTATTTTTATAGTGCTTTATGCATTACAGATTGTTTAAAAGTAGCTTGACAGAGTTAACCAGGAATAATGCAGAATCAATTTTAATCAAGCTAATATATCAAGACAATTACAATTCTGCTGTAAAACAGCTCTTACTGCATAAAAGTTGTAACAAACTTTTTCTATATTAACTTACAAGAATAAATAAAAAGTAAAAGGTTAAGCATATAGCCTATAGATGTATAGACAAATTCAAGGAAAACTAAAATAATAAATGAGTTAAGTAAAAATTAGGGCTGCACCCTAATAGTCTATTAACTGTTAGTCAATGAGAAGAGGCTTGTTTGACCAATATTTTATTAGTTGCAGAAAGAAAATTTACAGCAGGTGGTGAGGTCACACAGTCCGTTCATTAACAGCTGGTCTATTTGGCAATCTAGTACATTGGGCAGGACATCCAAATGCTCACCTATCATTCATTGACCTCCAATATGGCTTGTCATCTGAAATGGAGCCTGGTTTCTCCCAAGGTTTTTTTCTCCATTCTGTCACCGATGGAGTTTCGGTTCCTTGCCGCTGTCGCCTCTGGCTTGCTTAGTTGGGGTCACTTCATCTACAGCGATATCATTGACTTGATTGCAAATAAATGCACAGACACTATTTAACTGAACAGAGATGACATCACTGAATTCAATGATGAACTGCCTTTAACTATCATTCTGCATTATTGAGACACTGTTTTCCAAATGAATGTTGTTCAGTGCTTTGACGCAATGTATTTTGTTTAAAGCACTATATAAATAAAGGTGATTGATTGATTGATTGAAATATGTTAGACGCAGCAACTTTACATGGCCGATCAATCTAACATTAAACTAGAGAAATTAGCGTTTTTAAAGTGCTCACTGCAGGACAGATGGAGGTGCCGGTGCATTCATTTGCTCTTAAAATACTCCTTCATTTTTGGTCATACAGATAAAAGACTCTACCCTGATTTGTGTGCACTCAAAATAACAAAACATTGGACTTTCCTAAAATAACGAAAGCAAACAGGATGCGCTTTCTACCGTCTTGGTCTCTGTGCACCTGAGCACATCAGAATTATTATTTTTTTAACAGAAACTTTGTGTATACTTCATAATTAAACTCTATATAATTAAAATGGAAAACAAGTATTCCCAGATAATGTAATCCATATTAAACATGCCTCCACTACTGCAGAGATGACAAGTCATTGTTGCCAAATTCATCCCTTAAACTGAAAGGAAAGAAAGCAATTGTTTATCAGTAAATTATTAAAATGTTAATGCAGCTTCCTTACTGTTTTTCTCTGGAACATTCTTGATCATTACTTCTGCTGGTGTGCTGTGCTAAGCTTTGTGTGTGTGCTTGAGTGCTTATTAGGCAATTTAAGAAATTAAAGGCTTGTTATTATGATTTAAATGGTTTATTAATAAATGTGTGATTAATCAACTAATGCTTAAAAATGAATGACTACTAGTTGACCAGAAAAATCTAAAACCTAAAATTTAGTCCAGGACAAAAAAAAAAAAAAAAAAAAAAAAAAAAACTTTACAAACACTTACTTTCAAGTTAAAATAGAGTGCAGCTTGTTCTGCAAACCCTGTTAACATCCCACGGTCTAATTTCAGATCGTGAAAACCAGTCTGTCCTGATTACGTGAGTGAATTTTGCTCTGATGAAATAAGCTAAAGCTTTTTAATTATTTGCATAAATTAATTGAAAATGTATGACTAAAAGAAGATCTTGTTTCAATCTCCAGTGGAGAATCTGGTGCAGGAAAGACTGTGAACACAAAACGTGTCATTCAGTACTTTGCAACTGTTGGTGCAATGTCTGGACCGAAGAAGCCAGAGCCAGTCCCTGGAAAAATGCAGGTTAGTAAATACATATTCTAGACAGAGTTATTGATCACAGTATTTGAGCTTCATCTCACATCTACTATCTGCTGCCCTACAATTACATTAGGGATCACTGGAGGACCAGATTGTGGCAGCCAACCCTCTGCTGGAGGCTTATGGTAATGCCAAGACTGTGAGGAATGACAACTCCTCTCGTTTTGTAAGTTGCACTTATGAATCATTTCAGCATTGTCAAACATCAGTCAGACTTTCAAAACTGCCAAAGAGTTGAGCTTTTGTAAATGATTTCAATCTCTTTAGGGTAAATTCATCAGGATTCACTTTGGCACCACTGGAAAACTGGCCTCAGCTGATATTGAAACTTGTGAGTCAACACTGTTTTAAGACAAATATTTTTATTTGGAGACAAGTGGATTAATCCATTGAACTCTGTGTCTTTTTTCCTCACTTTTTACAGATCTGCTGGAAAAGTCGAGAGTGACATTCCAGCTGTCAGCTGAGAGGAGTTATCACATCTTCTACCAGCTCATGACTGGACACAAGCCAGAGCTGCTCGGTGAGAAATCTACAGGATTGTGTGTTTCAGTTATTTCCTAGTTTGAGAGCACTGTTAACATGCTGCACATCAACTCTTTATAGAGGCCTTGCTCATCACCACCAACCCTTACGACTATCCAATGATAAGTCAGGGGGAAATCACTGTCAAGAGCATCAATGATGTGGAGGAGTTCATTGCTACAGATGTATGTGGACAACTCTGTTTTTATTAGTAGTAGTAGAGGTATTTTCAGATTACAAGCAATGTATCTGGTATGAAATCAAAAAGAAGAACAATAGCATGAACTGGTGTAAATACTGCATGCATGAAATATAAACTGCATATTAATGCATTATGTTTTATTTGGTCTGTGTAAAAAAAAGACTGCCATTGACATTCTGGGCTTCAGTGCTGATGAGAAAATCAGCATCTACAAGCTGACAGGTGCTGTGATGCATCATGGGAACATGAAGTTCAAACAGAAGCAGAGAGAGGAGCAAGCTGAACCTGACGGCACTGAAGGTAGGGGGTATCAATAACACAAGCATGCAAACAATGACGTAATCAGTGACTACATTAGTGAAAGTAATGCATAAAACTGTTTTTCCTCAGTGGCCGATAAAATCGCTTACCTCTTGGGCATCAACTCCGCTGACATGCTGAAAGCTCTGTGCTTCCCCAGAGTGAAGGTTGGAAATGAGATGGTGACCAAAGGCCAGACAGTACCACAGGTGATCACTTATCTTCTCAATAGATGAAAAAACATATAAATGTCCCATAGACATTCAGAATACATTTATAAAAAAAAAAAAAAAAAAAAAGTCTAATATTAATTACACTGACCTTCGAATTTCTCAGGTGAACAACGCAGTCTCGGCTCTTTGCAAGTCTATCTATGAGAAAATGTTCCTGTGGATGGTCGTCCGTATCAATGAGATGCTGGACACAAAGCAGCCTAGACAGTTCTTCATTGGTGTGCTGGACATTGCTGGATTTGAGATCTTTGATGTGAGCATCAGTTATTAATGTCTCTGTAAGAATCACAATACAAAAGATAGCAGTCAGCAGTAAGAACTTCCTTCTGTATGATTATCAGTTCAACAGCTTGGAGCAGCTTTGCATCAACTTCACAAATGAAAAACTGCAACAGTTCTTTAACCACCACATGTTTGTTCTGGAGCAAGAGGAGTACAAGAAAGAAGGCATTGATTGGGAGTTCATTGACTTTGGTATGGACTTGGCTGCCTGCATTGAGCTCATTGAGAAGGTAAGAGGATATTCGGTAAATATTTTTTTTTTTTTACTCCAATTGGGACTGTACTTGAGTGTGAACATTTCTTCAACAGCCAATGGGCATCTTCTCCATCCTTGAAGAGGAGTGCATGTTCCCCAAGGCAACAGACACAAGCTTCAAAAACAAGCTGCATGATCAACATCTGGGCAAAACTGCAGCCTTCCAGAAGCCCAAGCCTGCCAAAGGTAAGGCCGAGGCCCACTTCTCTCTGGTGCACTACGCCGGCACTGTGGACTACAACATTGTCGGCTGGTTGGACAAGAACAAGGATCCATTGAATGACTCTGTCGTGCAACTTTACCAAAAGTCATCGCTCAAAGTACTGGCCTTCCTGTATGTTGCTCATGGAGCAGCTGATGGTATGAACATCTGTATTTCTTGAATTATTCCATATAAATTTTAATAACATGCAAAACAGAGAAAATATTCTTAACTTCATAAAAACATTAAGTATATCTATGCAAGATGATGGCAGAGTAGTTAATATCTTTCAATATCAGACATCAATCTATTGAACAGGTCAATATAAAGCAGCATAAATAATTTGAATACATTAAAACATTAATAATTTATTTATTTGACATAAAACAGCTGAGGGCGGTGGTGGAAAGAAAGGCAAGAAGAAGGGTGGTTCCTTCCAAACTGTGTCTGCACTTTTTAGGGTAAACATAATTCGGTAGCACTTTATTTTACAGTCCTGTTCCTCATGTACATACTATGTACTTATTATAGTAAATACAATAACTATGTAATAACTAGGTACTAACCCTGAACCTAACCCTAAACCTAACCCTACCCCACGTAGTTACCTTGCGTTACCAGAACTTTCTTAGATAAATACACTGTAAGTACACTATAAGTACATGTTAGTACACGTACTGTAAAATAAAGTGCAACCCATAATTCTCTCTTTTAATGAATGACGTTAACATCTTCTCCATTAAAGACTGAATTATTCTCAAACATTTCCACAGGAGAACTTGGGTAAGCTGATGACTAACCTGAGGAGCACTCACCCTCACTTTGTGCGCTGCTTGATTCCTAATGAGTCTAAGACTCCAGGTAAACTTGATCCCCAAAGAATCAAATGCATCCCACTTTTAAAATACTTCTGAAACATTAAGAACATTTGCATTGCAGGACTGATGGAGAACTTCCTGGTTATCCACCAGCTCAGGTGTAATGGTGTGCTGGAGGGTATCAGAATCTGCAGGAAGGGTTTCCCCAGCAGAATTCTATATGGTGACTTCAAGCAGAGGTTTTAATCACACCTTTTTGAATCTATTAATTAGAGATATTACACCACCTAATCTTAACCATATATAAACATTTTGGCCTCACCAAAAAAAAAATTAATCTTACCTTAATGGCCTCTAGGTACAAAGTATTAAATGCTAGTGTCATCCCTGAGGGACAGTTCATTGACAACAAAAAGGCTTCAGAGAAACTCTTGGGCTCTATTGATGTTGACCACACCCAATACAAATTTGGACACACCAAGGTGAGCTCCTCAGTTAATTTATTACATGGCCAAAACCAAGAGGACTCTAACCAAAATTAAAGGCATGACAATTTCCATAATTCCATTTAAATTAAATCTTAATGCTGTACTACACATCATATATAAACAATCTGGTGTAGACAAATCTTCCTGAAGCTATTCAGTAGGGGTTCAGGTCATGTTATTCCACACCAGTCAGCAAAACAATTCTATATGGAACCCCTTGGGAAATTATTATGCCTCCTCAAACTGAAAGCAAAGAATTCCCTTAACTGTCTGTTCTATACAATTTAATTCAAACTTTATTATAATGGGTGATATAATGTAACCGAGGTCTCTGTCACTGTACCACTAATATCTTTTTATTATTCTTGTAGGTGTTCTTCAAAGCTGGTCTGTTGGGTACTCTTGAGGAGATGAGAGATGAGAAACTAGCAGAGCTGGTTACCATGACTCAGGCTTTGTGCCGTGGATACGTCATGAGGAAGGAGTTTGTCAAAATGATGCAGAGAAGGTAGGAGGAGAGGGGAGGAAGATGAACTTACAAAACTGTTTGTAATACAACGATTAAAACACAACAATGATAATGACTGATTTACGTATTATAATTTACACAGAGAATCAATTTATTCCATCCAATACAACATCCGCTCATTCATGAATGTCAAACATTGGCCATGGATGAAGCTCTACTTCAAGATCAAGCCTCTTCTGAAGAGTGCAGAGACTGAGAAAGAAATGGCAGCAATGAAGGAGAACTATGAAAAAATGAAGGAGGATCTGGCAAAGGCATTAGCTAAAAAGAAGGAGCTCGAGGAGAAAATGGTGTCACTTCTTCAGGAGAAAAATGACCTTCAGCTGCAAGTAACAGCTGTGAGTATTTCAGCTCTTACTGATCCTAATATGATCATATGCCTATGAACATAAATCATTAACTTAATCCATGTCAATGAACAGGAATCTGAAAACCTCTCTGATGCTGAGGAGAGATGTGAAGGTCTCATCAAAAGCAAGATCCAGCTTGAGGCCAAACTCAAAGAGACAAACGAGAGATTGGAGGATGAGGAAGAAATCAATGCTGAACTGACTGCCAAGAAGAGGAAACTGGAGGATGAATGCTCCGAGCTGAAGAAAGACATCGATGACCTGGAGCTCACCTTGGCAAAAGTGGAGAAGGAGAAACATGCTACAGAAAATAAGGTCAATATTCTTGTCAAATTTTGTTCACACTTCTGAGTTAAGACTGCAGAAAAAGAAGCCAATAAACAATGCATCCATCTAGGTGAAAAACCTTACAGAGGAGATGGCCTCTCAGGATGAGAGCATAGCCAAGCTGACCAAAGAGAAGAAAGCCCTCCAAGAGGCACACCAGCAGACTCTTGATGACCTTCAGGCAGAGGAAGACAAAGTCAACACTCTGACTAAAGCTAAGACAAAGCTTGAGCAGCAAGTAGACGATGTAAGACGTTTGACATAGAAATAAGGCCATCAATCAAAGCATAATTAATTGTTATTATATACCAGATTGTATTGTTCTGGTCACAATAGCTTGAGGGCTCACTGGAACAAGAGAAGAAGCTCCGTATGGACCTTGAGAGAGCCAAGAGGAAGCTTGAGGGTGATCTGAAACTGGCCCAGGAGTCCATAATGGACCTGGAGAATGAAAAACAGCAATCAGATGAGAAGATCAAAAAGTGAGCAGACAAAATATTTGAACTTTACAAAATTATACAAAATAATATTTGGCAAGTTCTGCAAAACACTACTTTCAAAACAGGAAGGACTTTGAGATAAGTCAACTTCTCAGCAAGATTGAGGATGAACAGTCTTTGGGAGCACAGCTTCAGAAGAAGATCAAAGAACTTCAGGTAATGCTGACCATAATCTTTTATATGTGAAACTGTAGGTTTCCAACTGTAAGTTGTTGGATAGCTGGGCATTATACATTTCATTAAATTACATTACAGTACAATTATAAATTTCGCAAAGTGTATTTCTTTCCCTCAACTAGGCCCGTATCGAGGAGCTGGAAGAGGAAATAGAGGCAGAGCGAGCTGCTCGTGCTAAAGTGGAGAAGCAGAGAGCTGATCTCTCCAGGGAACTTGAAGAGATCAGCGAGAGGCTTGAGGAAGCTGGTGGTGCTACTGCTGCCCAGATTGAAATGAACAAGAAGCGTGAAGCTGAATTCCAGAAGTTGCGTCGTGATCTGGAGGAGTCCACCTTGCAGCATGAAGCTACAGCTGCAGCTCTCCGAAAGAAGCAGGCAGACAGTGTAGCTGAACTCGGAGAACAGATCGACAACCTTCAGCGGGTCAAGCAGAAGCTGGAGAAGGAGAAGAGTGAATACAAGATGGAGATTGATGACTTGACAAGCAACATGGAGGCTGTGGCTAAAGCAAAGGTAATGTCATTAGAGAATCATTAAATATAAAAGCATCTTTACAAACATCTGTTTTTAAATCCTGTACCTTTTAAGGCGAATTTAGAGAAGATGTGTCGTACCCTGGAAGACCAGCTGAGTGAAATCAAGACCAAGAGTGATGAAAATGTTCGTCAGCTGAATGACATGAATGCACAACGTGCAAGACTTCAGACTGAAAATGGTAAGGCATGGCAAATAAGGTACATGTCAAAACCTTAATGCATTAAAAAATTTATCTGTTATTAAATTTCATAGTAATATTTCTAACGTGATTTCAAGGTGAATTTAGCCGCCAACTGGAAGAGAAAGAAGCACTTGTTTCACAGCTAACTAGAGGAAAACAGGCTTATACACAGCAAATTGAGGAACTCAAAAGGCATATTGAGGAAGAAGTCAAGGTAGAGTAATACAAAATTAATGAGTTGATAAATTTGAAAAATTAAGTTTCAACAATCTAAATAATTGTTAAGACTGAACTATTGGAAATCCAAAAATATGCTGCTTTACAGGCCAAGAACGCTCTGGCCCATGCGGTTCAGTCTGCCCGTCATGACTGCGACTTGCTCAGAGAGCAGTATGAGGAGGAGCAAGAGGCCAAAGCTGAACTCCAGCGGGGAATGTCTAAGGCCAACAGTGAGGTGGCCCAATGGAGAACCAAATATGAGACTGATGCCATCCAGCGGACCGAGGAGCTTGAGGAATCCAAGTAAATACAATAAACAATGTCTTCAGGACCCTACATTTGTCACAAATGTTGGTAAGATTTCATCGTTTAATACAACTTTCTTCAGGAAAAAGCTTGCCCAGCGTCTGCAGGATGCTGAAGAATCCATTGAGGCAGTGAACTCCAAGTGTGCCTCTCTGGAAAAGACCAAACAGAGACTGCAGGGTGAAGTAGAGGACCTCATGATTGATGTTGAGAGGGCAAATTCATTGGCTGCCAACCTTGACAAGAAACAGAGAAACTTTGACAAGGTGAGAAGGATGTGAATAAACTTTATATCTAAAGCTTGCGCCATGCACTTGGCTAATTAACAATGACTTACTTTTTCTTCAGGTCCTAGCAGAATGGAAGCAGAAGTATGAGGAAAGCCAGGCTGAACTTGAAGGAGCTCAGAAAGAAGCTCGTTCTCTCAGCACTGAGCTTTTCAAAATGAAGAACTCCTATGAGGAAGCTCTTGACCACCTCGAAACCCTGAAGAGGGAGAACAAGAATCTACAACGTAAATGCCAATTTTATAGTTCACAAAGCATTCATAAAACATGTGTTTAAATAGAAAGTTTTACTATTCCCCTTTTTTAAACCCTTTAGAGGAGATTTCTGACCTCACCGAGCAGCTTGGAGAGACTGGAAAGAGCATTCATGAGTTAGAGAAAGCCAAGAAGACAGTGGAGTCTGAGAAAACAGAGATCCAGACTGCACTAGAAGAAGCCGAGGTGCTATTCCTTCTCTACAATATTCAAATTGTTATACTATTGCTTTGAATAACATTAGATATTGAACATGTAATGGTCCATCCCTTATAAATGTTGTCCTTTTTCCTTATAGGGCACCCTGGAGCATGAAGAGTCCAAGATTCTTCGAGTACAGCTGGAGCTGAACCAGGTGAAGAGTGAGATTGACAGGAAGCTTGCTGAGAAGGATGAGGAGATGGAACAGATCAAGAGGAACAGCCAAAGAGTGATTGATTCCATGCAGAGCACTCTGGACTCTGAGGTTAGGAGCAGAAATGATGCCCTGAGAGTCAAAAAGAAGATGGAGGGAGATCTGAATGAGATGGAGGTCCAGCTGAGTCATGCCAACCGCCAGGCTGCTGAGGCCCAGAAACAGCTCAGGAATGTCCAAGGACAACTCAAGGTATAGTTCTGTAGAATGAGGAACTGCAACACATATATAACATGTTTAATAATATGATACACAAATTAAACTAAACATGACATGTAACTAATAAAGAAAGAACATTTCCACAGGATGCCCAACTGCACCTTGATGAAGCTGTCAGAGGACAGGAGGACATGAAGGAGCAGGTGGCCATGGTGGAGCGCAGGAATAACCTGATGCAAGCAGAAATTGAGGAGCTGAGAGCTGCACTGGAGCAAACAGAGAGAGGACGCAAAGTGGCAGAACAGGAGCTGGTGGATGCCAGTGAGCGTGTGGGACTGCTGCACTCACAAGTACAGAAAAACTATACTCAGGGTTACACGATAACACATCATTAGTTAAATGTACACTAAACTACCTGCTGAAATCCCACAGAATACAAGTCTTATTAACACCAAGAAGAAGCTTGAGGCTGATCTGGTCCAGGTTCAAGGTGAGGTGGACGATGCAGTTCAGGAGGCCAGAAATGCAGAGGAGAAAGCCAAGAAGGCCATCACTGATGTGAGCGCTTACATTCTGTTGCTCTGTTCTAAATTAAAACGTTTTTTAACTTTGTCTGCATGTGGTCACAAAGGGAACCTTCATTTCTGTCTATATTGGCTAGTTAATTTCAATTGGCTTATATTTCAGGCTGCCATGATGGCTGAGGAGCTGAAGAAGGAGCAGGACACCAGTGCTCACCTGGAGAGGATGAAGAAGAACCTGGAGGTGACTGTCAAAGACCTGCAGCACCGTCTGGATGAAGCTGAGAGTCTGGCCATGAAGGGTGGAAAGAAACAGCTCCAGAAACTGGAGTCCAGGGTAAATTACAAGCTGAACACAGTCTTAGATGAACTGGCTATGGTAGAGATTTGACAGGTGACATCAATCTCTCTCTACTGAAGGTGCGTGAGTTGGAGGCTGAAGTTGAAGCTGAACAGAGACGTGGTGCAGATGCTGTGAAAGGAGTGCGCAAATATGAAAGGAGAGCGAAGGAGCTCACCTACCAGGTAAAATTACACAGGATTTAGAAACTTACATTTCATTATAATTTACATAGGTAAACTAAGACCATCAACAATACTTTTACCCAAAGACTGAGGAAGACAAGAAGAACGTGAATCGTCTCCAGAATCTGGTAGACAAGCTGCAGCTGAAAGTGAAGGCCTACAAGCGCCAGGCTGAAGAAGCTGTAAGTCTATGTCACATGTCTTAAGTGTGTGGTTTTGATATTCTATATTCAATAGACAATACATTCAGTGCCAGGAGTGCAATGCTCTGAAAGGGGTTGGATATCTGGTGTCATCCTTACAGGAGGAGCAGGCCAACACTCACCTGTCCAGGTACAGGAAGGTGCAGCATGAGCTGGAGGAGGCTCAGGAGCGCGCTGACATCGCTGAGTCCCAGGTCAACAAGCTGAGAGCCAAGAGCCGCGACGCTGGGAAGGTATTATAAAGCTTAATATATGTATAAATCTATAATTAATGTTTTGGATTAAAAATAAAACAGCACATTTCATTTTTCTTTTCTGCTACTGAAGACCAAGGATGAAGAATGAAAATAAAGTATCACACCACGTCACACTACAAGCAAGCATATAATATTACTTACTTGTGCTGTGTCTTAAATGTCCATTAAATATATGTATTCAAGTCGCTCTCTGTTTTTGTTATTGTAGTTCAACTGGCAGATCATGGAGCCAACAATGCCATGATCACAGGTTTAATTATCAGTGAATGCATGAACTAATAATAAATTCCATTAATGTAAAGTAGGTCTAAGTTTGTAATCAATGTACAGGTGTTAATATATTTTCAAACAAATACCTCAACATAACAATTCTGTTAAAATACAAAACAGACATTAAATGTAATTCTGTTACATGCTGTAATACAACATACACATTCATATCTTTTCACTTTATTGACAAATAACAACATTCAGAAATTATATGTACAGGACATTATCAGTATTTAAACTACCTAACACACATAATTTTGTGTGAAAGGCATGAATTATAATTTCATTGGCTGCTTTTCATTCATCTTTTTCATTCATCAACCAAGAATATGAACTGTGTATGATAAAGTTACAAATCTTGCAATGGTAAAAGCCATGGCTCATTGCATAGTACACACTAGCAATATCTGTCTTTCGGGAAGAACTTTATGAATTTTGAAATGATCTGTAAAATAGATGTATATTTTCTCCATTCTAACACCCTAAATCAAACCATATTACCGTAAATATTTTTTTGTTTGTTTTAATGTTGGTTCACAATTCACAAATTCTTACTTTGACGTGTGGTGTGTGTAGTTACAATTTATTTTTACCTTAAAGGAACACTTCACTTTAAAAAAATAAAATAGGCTCATTTTCCAACTCTCTTAGAGTTAAACAGTTGAGTTTTACCATTTTCCAATCTATTTAGACAATCTTTAGGTCTGGTGGTAGCACTTTTAGCTTAGCTTAGCACAGATCATTGAATTTGTTCATTTTTGAGCGCGATGCTTACATTCTAATAAGATTCAACGATCTGTGCTAATCTAAGCTAAAAGAGCTACCACCAGAAACAGAGATTGGCTGAATGGATTTGAAAACAGTAAAACTAAACTATTTAACTATAGGGAAGTTGGAAAATGAGCCTTTATCCAAAAAAAGTTGAGTGTTGTTAAGATGTATAGCAGATTGTCATCACTCAATGGCTGGATGTCTAAGAGGTGCTCGCAGAATAACATAGGTTTCATAGACAATTGGACGAGCTTTTGGGGCAGACCTGACCTGTTGAAAAGAGATGGTCTTCATCCCTTCTGGGGTGGCGCCACTCTTCTCTCTAGAAATATGACACATAGTCTTAGTGTTTATACTTGACTAACTGGGGCCCAGGTCAGGAAGCAGACAGACTGGCTAAACCGACCGTCTGCTAGCTGCCTCCCGTCACAGAGGTCAGTTAATTCTCAGCACATAGAGACTCTTTCACCTAGATATCACAATATAGAGACTGTCTGTTAAGAGTAACAATTTAATTGAGGTTCAACAAAAAAAATAGATGCAATACGGATAAACAAATGATAAAGCTTGGCTTATTGAATATCAGTTCCCTTTCTACGAAAACACTTTTTGTAAATAATATGATCACTGATGGTGCTTCATATAACATTATCCAGAGAAAAAAATGTTAATGATAAATCCCCTGTGATGTTTGTATTGGCTACTGTATACAGGCCACCAGGGCACCATAAAGACTTTATTAAAGGGGGGGTGAAATCCTCGTTTTCACTCAATATCCTGTTAATCTTGAGTACCTATAGAGTAGTACTGCATCCTTCATAACTCCAAAAAGTCTTTAGTTTTATTATATTCATAAGAGAAAGATCGGCTGGAGGCATGACGTGTGGGCAGAGCTAAAGAATCACGAGCACCAGTAGGCTTTTGCGTTGAGAGCATCTGTGACATTACCGTGAGGAAAAAAACATCCAAAACAAACCATGGCTTACAGTCAGATTCAGACGTTTATTTATGATCCAGAATCAGATCCCGAGGCTGAAACTGAACGAGAGCAGCAGCAGCAACGACTCGCTCCGAGCGGGGCTCGAACCCGGGTCTCCGGCATGGGAGGAGACGCACTAACAAGGAGGCAGAGATATTTTAAGCAGTTTTACTCACCGCCTGAGGTTCCAACACACGATCGTGACCCTTTTTCGTTGGGATTGCATCATCCTTAAGAAATAAACGATACGCAAATCCGTCTTCAATTTGTTTGTAAAACAAGCATCTTCGAAATGCAGGGAACAAACAAAAACACTTGCACAACTCCGTTGATGCTCTGTAAAAATAAACTCCATCCACTGGTCCCTTAATGCTGTTTTTTTTTTTTTTTTGGTAATCTGTGCAGGGTTGTCTTGCCCTGGCAACCAAAAACACACTTCTTTTGTGACTTTTCGCGACACTCTCGCTCTGATCCGTGAATCGCTCTGATCAGTGAAATGTCTGTGCTCAGCCTCGCTATACAGGAGCGCACGCTCTTCCGGGAGAAGTGCCCTTAGGACCCATATAAGGAAATTCCCTTCCATCTAACGTCACACAGAGCCATACTCGAAAAAAACTTTCCGAAACTTGTTACTTACCGGAAGGAGTATTTTGGGAACAAAAATATTCCTTCAAACGTACAACTTAATTTTTGAAACTTTGTCCATGTTTAGCATGGGAATCCAACTCTTTAACAGTGTAAAAAACTCAGTATGCATGAAATAGCATTTCACCCCCCCTTTAAAGAGTTCGGTTATTTTACCTCCGAGTTAGTTCTGGCTGCAGATAAAGTTTTAATAGTTGGTGATTTTACTATCCATGTTGATAATGAAAAAGATGCATTGGGATCAATCAATCAATCAATCAATCACCTTTATTTATATAGTGCTTTAAACAAAATACATTGCGTCAAAGCACTGAACAACATTCATTTGGAAAACAGTGTGTCAATAATGCAAAATGATAGTTAAAGGCAGTTCATCATTGAATTCAGTTATGTCATCTCTGTTCAGTTTAAATAGTGTCTGTGCATTTATTTGCAATCAAGTCAATGATATCGCTGTAGATGAAGTGACCCCAACTAAGCAAGCCAGAGGCGACAGCGGCAAGGAACCGAAACTCCATCGGTGACAGAATGGAGAAAAAAACCTTGGGAGAAACCAGGCTCAGTTGGGGGGCCAGTTCTCCTCTGACCAGACGAAACCAGTAGTTCAATTCCAGGCTGCAGCAAAGTCAGATTGTGAAGAAAAAACATCTGTTTCCTGTGGTCTTGTCCTGGTGGTCCTCTGAGACAAGGTCTTTACAGGGGATCTGTATCTGGGGCTCTAGTTGTCCTGGTCTCCGCTGTCTTTCAGGGCAGTAGAGGTCCTTTCTAGGTGCTGATCCACCATCTGGTCTGGATACGTACTGGATCCGGGTGACTGCAGTGACCCTCTGATCTGGATACAGACTGGATCTGGTGGCCAAGGGGACCTCGGAATAAGACAGAAATAGACTAATATTAGCGTAGATGCCATTCTTCTAATGATGTAGAAAGTACGGTGTTATGTGAAGTGTTTCCGGTTCCGGTTTACCTAATTAATGCAGCCTAAAAATCCTTTAACGGATTTGGATATTAAAAGCATATTAGTATGTTATGTGTATGCCAGGTTAAAGAGATGGGTCTTTAATCTTAGCAAGGGATCAGCATTTATAGACACTCTGAACTCTATTGGGGTTAGACAACACGTTTCAGGACCAACTCATTGTCGAAATCATACTCTAGATTTAATACTGACACATGGAATTGATTTTGATAGGGTTGAAATTATGCAGCCAAGTGATGATATCTCAGATCATTATTTAGTTCTGTGCAAACTTCATATAGCCAAAATTGTAAATTCTACGTTTTGTTACAAGTATGGTAGATCACTTCTACCACAAAAGACTGCTTTTTAAGTCATCTTCCTGATGTATCCAAATTCCTTAGTATATCCAAAACCTCAGAACAACTTAATGATTTAACAGAAACTATGGACTCTCTCTTTTCTAGCATTTTAAATACAGTTGCTCCTTTACACTTAAGGAAGGTTAAGGAAACCAGTATGACACCATGGTATAATGAGCATTACTCGCACCCTAAAGAGAGCAGCCGAAAAATGGAGCACAGCTGGACGAAAACCAAACTAGAGGTATTTCCTATTGCTTGGCGGGAAAGTAACCTATCCTACAGAAAATCATTAAAAACTGCTATATCCGATTACTTTTCTTCTCTTTTAGAAGAAAACAAACATAACCCCAGGTATTTATTCAATACAGTGGCTAAATTAACGGGGAAAAAAAGCCTCAACAAGTTTTGACATTTCCAAACATCACAGCAGTAATGACTTTATGAACTATTTTACTTCTAAAATCGATACTATTAGACATAAAATTGCAACCATTCAGCCGTCAGCTACAGTATCACATCACACAGTGGACTATAGACCCCCTGAGGAACAATTACACTCATTCTCTACTATAGGAGAGGAAAAATTGTATAAACTTGTTAAATCATCTAAACCAACAACATGTATGTTAGACCCTATACCATCTAAGCTCCTAAAAGAGGTGCTTCAAGAAGTCATAGATCCTCTTCTGACTATTAATAATTCCTCATTGTCATTAGGATATGTCCCCAAAACCTTCAAACTGGCTGTTATTAAGCCTCTCATCAAAAAAACGACAACTTGACCCCAAAGAACTAGTTAATTATAGACCAATCTCGAATCTCCCTTTTCTTTCGGGATTTAGACCGTATCATAGTACTGGGACTGCTCTCCTTAGAGTTACAAATGACCTGCTCTTATCATCTGATCGTGGTTGTATCTCTCTATTACTTCTATTGGATCTTAGTGCTGATGATACTCAGCTCTATATTTCTTTGCGGCCTGGTGACACAGACCAATTTGAAAAACTAATGGAATGCATAGTCGATATAAAAAACTGGATGACGAGTAATTTCTTACTGCTAAATTCTGAAAAAACTGAGGTGTTAATTATAGGACCTAAAAACTCTGCTTGTAATAACCTAGAACACTTTCTAAGACTTGATGGTTGCTCTGTCAATTCTTCGTCATCAGTTAGGAACCTAGGTGTGCTATTTGATTGCAATCTTTCCTTAGAAAGCCATGTTTCTAGCATTTATAAAACTGCATTCTTCCATCTCAAAAATATATCTAAATTATGGCCTATGCTCTCAATGTCAAATGCAGAAATGTTAATCCATGCATTTATGACCTCAAGGTTAGATTATTGTAATGCTTTATTGGGTGGTTGTTCTGCACGCTTGGTAAACAAACTACAGCTAGTCCAAAATGCAGCAGCAAGAGTTCTTACTAGAACCAGGAAGTATGACCATATTAGCCAGGTCCTGTCAACACTGCACTGGCTCCTTATCAAACACCGTATAGATTTTAAAGGTCCCGTTTTACGCGCTTTTTTGAAGCTTTGATTGTGTTTACAAAGTGCAATATAACATGTGTTCATGTTTCGCGTGTAAAAAAACACACTATTTTTCACACAATTCACCTATCTGTATACTGCTGTTTTCACTGTCACAAAAACGGGCTGATGACTTCCTTGTTCTATGAAGCCTCTCCTTCAGAAATACGTGACGAGTTCTGATTGGGCCAGTGGTACCTGTGTTGTGATTCGTCAGCAGTTGAGAGCAGGCTGCCCTCCTGGAAACGCGATTGGGCTAGAACACACGTGCTGGAGATGTATTTATAGTCACAGGAGCGTTTTACTGACGAGATGCGCATGAAAACCGCATTCGTTTTTTTGCACAGCCCTAACATCTAGTTAACAAAGCTAAACAGCGTTGCCCTTTGTGTAATAAGTTACAGAAACTGTTAAACGCACCAACTTAAATAATAAAATACACTTACCGGTTGTGGTCCATAAACAACGCCTTCTCCAGACAAAGAGGGAACTGCTCCATCTTTCAAGAATAATCTTTGTGCAAATCCAGCATTAAACTGATTGAGATTGAGAAAGTTGTTCTCAGCAAGCTGTCCTCAGCAAAATGAGCTGCACATAGTTTTACATGTGCATTATAATTTTCGGGAACAGAGTTAAACATAAATTGTAACCATTAATCTCAAAGTACAGCGTTCCTGGGAAGCCCAAACAAAGATGATTGGACTCCAAGATGAAAATAACAGCGTTTCAACAACATGGCGACAAACACAAACAGCTCTTCCTTCTTCTCCGTCGGAGCGCAACAAGACCACGCCCCCTGTTTGTGAATTCATGTGGGCGGTGGTTAGTCAAAAAAACTGTTTTAATGACGTCATTACTGCAGGAACTAGAGGGATGTAGTCCAAACGGGTCGTTTTTTGTACGTTTTTTGTATCTCGCTTGGCATTGAACTTTGAGCTTTAGAATTTTACAGATATTATTTATCCTCTAACAACAACATTACACATTAACTAAAGTTTAAAACATGGAATCACGAAGAAGGGCACCTTTAAAATATTGCTTATTACTTTTAAAGCCCTGAATGGTTTAGTATAAAACTACAGACCTTATTTATGTGAGAGCTTTGAATGATTTCTTTCTTTTGTTCTTTTTGATTAACATTATCAACATAAGAAATGCACGGATCCCAGGGAACTGAGACTGCTTTGTTTGTGGGCTTCAGTTGTGTGCACAGTGAGCACAGAAACCATGTAAGGTTAGCACAGCTTGTGAGTATCTCATTGAGAGGTCTTACCCTTAAATGGCTTAAAATTACTTTAGTGTTTAAACTGATAAGACTTAAAACACGTGAGAATGATAAAACATTCTTGAGGAAGCAGCACTGGCCCGATCGTTCAGACAGTTTTGGGGGCTAAGATGACACATAATGAGGATGAAGTCTAAAAAGGGTTTCAGACTGCCCCTGGTGCAGTGTGTGTAACTGTAATGAAACAAATATATAACCTGATAATAAATATATTACCTGATTCAATTTGATGGCTGAGCCTGTTTCTGATAACACTCAAAGATACTCAAAGCCAACTCTCCTCTAACTGTCAAATGATTAACAGACTAATAGACTACTCAGATTGCCCCCTAGTGGATGGCTAAAGATGTGCTGGCTTGTAAAGTCAAAGTCACCTTTATTTATATAGCGCTTTAAACAAAATACATTGCGTCAAAGCAACTGAACAACATTCATTAGGAAAACAGTGTGTCAATAATGCAGAATGATAGTTAAAGGCAGTTCATCATTGAATTCAGTGATGTCATCTCAGTTCAGTTTAAATAGTGTCTGTGCATTAATTTGCAATCAAGATGAATTGTATTTCATAAGTAGGCTACTGGAGGTTATGCCTCTGAATTGACAGATGTTAGTGGTATGCCCCACAGGTTGAAACCCCCTGCATTAACTAAAGCTCTTTTTACCTAGTGCATTAAAAAAAAATGCTATTTAAAATTTTTGATTAATAAGTGTTCAGTGTTAGTTTTTGTTAAATGACATAGATAACCAACCTTTAAAAAAATTGGAAAGCGTTTCCCACAAAACATAAATGATTAAATCATTACTCAATATTCAAATTTTAGCTAAAATTTCATTTAATTTCACAATATCAGGTTGTTACCAAAGAAATAAACTGTCAATCTGGTTGGCTACCAGCCCTCCCAAAAGCACTCAAATGCATTATCATTTTCCAGTGAGTCCTCCCAAAATCTTTTATAAATGACAAATACCTAATTCTCAAATTCAATAAAAAAAAAATAAATAAATAAAAAAAAAAGATAAATACCTAATTCTCAAATTCCATAAAAAACTAAATAGTAAATATAAATTTAGACTGAACTGGGCAGAATATAGTCTGTACCTGCTGCCAGTAACAAATGCTTAAATCACAAGACCCTATCTATCCCTCAAAGATGGACAAATAATCCTGAATTGAAAAAAAAAGAAAAAAAAAAGATGCCTTCTCATGACATGAATTAGCAACACTATATTCAGGCTTCAACCACACCACTTGTGTCTAAAGATTTAACTCTTGCTTGTGAATTGTCCTACGTAAAGCATTTAACAACAAAGCATCCAAATGGCCAGAGAATGTCTGCAAAAATAATTACACATGCTAAAAATCATACATTTTTAAAGAAACGTTACCTGACAAGTTCAGTTGAATTCCACTATTGAATGTCAACAACAGGAAAGTTGAACAATCAATGCATGAACAGCATGCCTGTGTTCCCGTTGCTGAAGTTGCTGAATAAAAGCACCTGATAAATGAATAATGATAAATGCTAATGTAAAATTTTCCTTTATAGTTACCAAATAAATGAATGACCAATAATTAAAGACAAATTGAATCAATAGCTTCCTACAATATTCTTTTAAATAAGGTTCAGAGACAGGGTGGATTAAAGCGAATGACCATCTGATATCAAAGCTTACAACTTGACACCACAATAACTTGTGTGACCTATGCTGACAAATGGAAAAGCCCTGATGGCATAGCTGACCGACCAGCTATATTTGTGTAAAGTCCTAATATGTCCTCCCTTAGGAAAGAGATGCCTTACAATTTTATTGTCCACATGTTCCCATCTTATAAGGTGTCAACGCCTTAGAATTTATTCCACAGCCTCATGCCATCTACTCAAATGGTCTAGGAAAGATGGTTGGACACATTGCATTGTCCTTGAAAGGCAAAGAGAAAGGACAAGGACATGGTCCAAAGTCAGGCACATGACACACCATCCTAAAGACCCATTTAGTAATCAGGGGAACGTTCATGCATTACTGCTAAAAAACATCACACAAGACTCACTGATCATGTATTTAGTCATCCAATAATCATAAATGCATTTAACTGCGGCACTGATATATGTGGTAAACTACGCTATAAATGCAGTATTGCTAGATCAAAACATGGAGGATGACTTGTAGCATTGTTATATATTGTCATACTGTCCTGGCATTATAGACCTAGAAGTATGACTCTCTGTAAAGCTACTTTGAAACCATGCGTATTGTGAAAGCGCAATAAACTCTGATTGATTGCAATATGTCTCTGATTCTGAGATCAACAAAATTGACAAATTAACAGACAGCTGAAGCCCAACAGACTAGCACAACCATTAAAACAGTACACAACACACGCACACAAAAAAGAAAAACCTGTAAATGAGCCAAGTCAGGAGAAGAAAAATGAAATGCATGTCTAAAAGCAAAGCTTTTATTTGGCATTAAGTCCAAATAAGAGCCAGACGAAATCAAACGCTTTAATGTGTTTAATTTCTACATGTCTTATAGTGTATTAGGATGCAAGCAACATTACAAAGATCACTTAAGGAATATAAAAATCTTTATATTTATATCTACATGTAACTGTGTTATGGTATTAATTTGGAATATGACCTGACAAAGTACTAATTTCAGGAAACTTATCTCATGTTATAATATAATATTTTCATAGTTTTGTCTTTACAGCAATGCAGCATTATTCTGCCGGATCATGTCTGGCCTTCAGCATAAGTGTCAAAGACATGAATGACAACTGCTGTGCCCAGATTTGCTGCTTTGTCACACGAAAAGCTTCCAAGGCCTCTAGGAACAGTATCCCAGTGACATTTGAGAGCTTCTCCACAGCTAAACTGGGCTCTAATCTAGTGCCAAGGCACTTGAAGAAGATTGTGCTCAACATAAGACCCAAACAATGTCTGAACTCCAGTAACTGATACCGTCACATAACAACCCTTTCTCAAGGTTAAGGCGCTTGATCATGCCCATAAATGCATCAAGTATAATTTTTAATTACAGCATTGGTGGTTTATTTTCCAAATATTAATTTAATTCATCAAGGTGTCAGTTCACCTCATCTTACCGAAGCTTTCACTGTCATTATCTCAACCCATTATCTCTTCTACAAGATGTTCTCTAACAGTAGTATAGTTTAGTTTATAGGAAATAAACTAAACTATACTAAACTAAACCTAATTAAGACTGGGCAGTTAATTACAATATTATATATAAGATATCTGTGGTCAGTGTCATGATATTGATGAACATAAGATGGAGCTCAGAATACATGACCAAATAAAGTGAGTGCATTCTGCTGAGTGAACATTATTCTGCCTATATAAGACGCTGCTTCAGGCTCCTTTAAGGACTGACTGGAACTCAAAGGTGGGTGAGTTGCTCATCTCCTTCTACTATTAACCTAATATAATCATTTTAACATAGCTTACCCTGACACATGGCAGTCAGTTAGCATATTTAAGATTTTACATTATGGACTGTATATTAAACATGATTTTGAAATTTATCTGACTGAATTTCTGGGAGTAAGCACATATTTGCTGCATGAGATTGACAAATTGTTTTGCCCTTCTCTTAGCATCTCCTACCTCAGATACATCAGACACGTTCTCTCTGGAAACGACAGCAGGTATTACATTGTGTTTACACAGACATTCTCATTATTAACTAGTTGCTCATTAGCTGTTTATTAGTACTTATGTTTATTTATCCTACCAAATACTTAAATTTAATACCTACTTTACTAACTAGTAATCAGCAGCAAATTAGGAGTTTACTGAGGCAAAAGTCATAGTTAACTGTTTGTTAATAGTTTGTTAACTGGACCTTAAAATAAAGTGTAACCAAGCAAACATTTGGTTGAATATAGTACGAAATTGTATTAAAATATCAACATATCAAGTCGATCAAAAGCTTCCATCAAAGTTGTCCTCCAACCCAAAATGTCTTCTTGTCTTAGGAACACTTCAAAAGTTGACTACTGTATATATTTGATGGTTAATGAGTGAAGCTAGAAACAATCATGTGGAGCAACATCTTTACACACTTGTTTATTATTTAAAGAAAATCTCACTGGGTTTAGAAGCATGCTAGAAAACTATTGAATATAAAAGCAAGCTGAATAAATTCTCAAGACTTACCAATTAGCTTTCCAATCTTCAATCATAACTGTAAGAGAAACACAACTGAAATTATATATTTGGAATAAAATTACAACTCATGAAATGTCTTTTGCATTATCGACAAACTATTTTACTTAAATTTCTTCACTACAATGATTATGTGAAATTACTCTACACAAGAGTGTACGACCCTCAGTACATTCTCTGCTTGTCATTTGTTACAGTAAACTGCAATCATGGGAGATGGTGAAATGGAGTGTTTCGGCCCGGCGGCCATTTACCTCCGGAAGCCAGAAAGAGAGAGAATCGAGGCTCAGAACACCCCCTTTGATGCCAAAACGGCATTTTTTGTGGTAGAGCCAGATGAGATGTACCTGAAGGGTACTCTTATTAGTAAAGAGGGTGGCAAAGCTACCGTCAAAACTCTGTGTGGGAAAGTAAGTACAATTAGAAAATGTATCAATCTTATGCAAATCAATTTTAGATAATGCTACAGACTTTAAAACTAGATGTCACATGAATCAAACAATGTCATATTTAGTAATTGCCTTACCCATGCTGAACCTTTTTAGACACTCACGGTAAAAGAAGCTGAAATCTTCCCCATGAATCCTCCCAAGTTTGACAAAATTGAGGACATGGCCATGATGACCCACCTCAATGAGCCTGCTGTGCTGTATAACCTCAAAGAGCGTTACGCAGCATGGATGATCTACGTAAGTCTAAGTAAATCGTGTTTTATTCCTAGGATAGAATGGAAGCATTGTAAAATTATCTATCTCTGTTTCAGACCTACTCTGGCTTGTTCTGCGTCACTGTCAATCCCTACAAGTGGCTGCCGGTGTACGACTCAGTTGTTGTGACTGGATACAGAGGCAAAAAGAGGATTGAAGCCCCACCTCACATCTTCTCCATCTCTGACAACGCCTACCAGTTCATGCTCACTGGTAAGTGGGGATATACATTTTCATTCCAATTTGTAAAACCATAAGGAAAAAATAAGATTATTTTAGAAGAATGCTTATTTTGTGCAAAACCTCAGTCTGCCTTAATTTCGCCTGACATTTAAAATGAAAAAAATAATCTTGTTTCAGACAGGGAGAATCAGTCTATCCTGATTACGTAAGTAGAATATGATAACTAAAAATTTTGAATAATAAGATTAATGAGTGAATATTCATTGCATGCAATTAAGAATATCATTACACTGCTTGTTCTAGGGTTTTTGTAGAAAGCAAAACTCTGAAATGTAAAAGTGAAGGCTGTTTAATCAACTGAGAGAAAGCGGTTTAACACCTTGCTTTTCTACTGTAAAGTGTGGGTTACATGGACATCTAAATACATAAGCATTGTTCTAATTGGCATGTACTACAAAAAAATGAAAACCAAGGTAACAGAGAGGTGGGGAGGGAGCGGATTACTGGTGGTGTTGCATGTTTACTAGGGTAAGACAACAGCACTAAAACAATGCATGTAGATGTGAATGCAGGTTTCATGTTTTCAGCAGAAGAATGTGTGCATGTGAATGTAGTACCTGACAATTATGGTTTTTAAAGAAGCACGTACACAAAAACTAATTTCCCAAGTAATTTTGAATATACTGAAAAATGTTCTTTTCCATCTTTAACACATACACTCAGTGGAGAATCTGGTGCAGGAAAGACTGTCAACACCAAACGTGTAATCCAGTACTTTGCAACAATCGCTGTGTCTGGAGCAAAGAAGGTAGAACCTGTCGCTGGCAAAATGCAGGTAACTAAACAAAATCAAATATCCCTAACCCTAAGTACAGTAACAGAAATATTCTACATGATGAAATTACTTAAATACTCACCAGGGGTCACTAGAGGACCAAATCATTGCAGCCAACCCTCTGCTGGAAGCTTACGGTAATGCCAAGACTGTAAGGAATGACAACTCTTCTCGTTTTGTAAGTTGCTGAGGTCAGAAGTGCATTACACAAATTCAGTTAGCATTACAAATCTGGGAAATTTTAAACTGTTCTAATTATTTCCATCTTTGAAGGGTAAATTCATCAGGATTCACTTTGCGACCACTGGAAAACTGGCCTCAGCTGATATTGAAACTTGTGAGACATCATTGTTTTAAGCCAAATATTTAGATGAAAGGTGGATTCATCAGTTGAACTCAAAAATGAGTTTTTTTTTATTCTTTTTTTTTTTTTACAGATCTGCTGGAAAAGTCGAGAGTGACATTCCAGCTGTCAGCTGAGAGGAGTTATCACATCTTCTACCAGCTCATGACTGGACACAAGCCAGAGCTGCTCGGTGAGAAATCTACAGGATTGTGTGTTTCAGTTATTTCCTAGTTTGAGAGCACTGTTAACATGCTGCACATCAACTCTTTATAGAGGCCTTGCTCATCACCACCAACCCTTACGACTATCCAATGATCAGCCAGGGGGAAATCACTGTCAAGAGCATCAATGATGTGGAGGAGTTCATTGCCACAGATGTATGTGGACCAATTCATTAATACTAGATCTATTACTATTTCCAGATTTTATGAAAAATATCTGAGTCAAAAAAAAAATAATAATGATTTTTTTTTTTTGTTGGTCTATGTAAAAACAGACAGCTATTGACATTCTGGGCTTCAGTTCTGATGAGAAAATCAGCATCTACAAGCTGACAGGTGCTGTGATGCATCATGGGAACATGAAGTTCAAACAGAAGCAGAGAGAGGAGCAAGCTGAACCTGACGGCACTGAGGGTAAGATGTTCTATCAGCACATATTTATATTTAAACATTCCCTTTGTTAGTGACAATAATTTCCAAAAAACTTTCTTCCTTAGTGGCTGATAAAATCGCTTACCTTATGGGGCTCAACTCCGCTGATATGCTGAAAGCTCTGTGCTACCCCAGAGTGAAGGTTGGAAATGAGATGGTGACCAAAGGCCAGACAGTACCACAGGTGATTGCTTACATTATCAGTAGATGAACCTAGAAATTGTGCAGAGGACTTATCTGGTTCCTGTGGTCTTGCTCCGGTGGTCATCTAGGAGACAAGGTTTTCACGGGGGATCTGTCTCTGGGGCTCAACTAGTTGTCCTGATCTCCGCTGACATTCAGGGCTGTGGTCTAATATCAATTTCACTGACCTTTGAATTTCTCAGGTGAACAACGCAGTCTCTGCTCTTTGCAAGTCTGTCTATGAGAAAATGTTCTTGTGGATGGTCGTCCGTATCAATGAGATGCTGGACACAAAGCAGCCTAGACAGTTCTTCATTGGTGTGCTGGACATCGCTGGATTTGAGATCTTTGATGTGAGCATCAGTTTTTAATTAATGATAAATTATTATAAGATATCAAGAATAGGAATCAAGATATGAAAGATCAGTCAGCGGTAAGAACTTGCTTCTCTATGATTATTAGTTCAACAGCTTGGAGCAGCTTTGCATCAACTTCACAAATGAAAAACTGCAACAGTTCTTCAATCACCACATGTTTGTTCTGGAGCAAGAGGAGTACAAGAAAGAAGGCATTGAATGGGAGTTCATTGACTTTGGTATGGACTTGGCTGCCTGCATTGAGCTTATTGAGAAGGTAAGAGGATATTCTGTAAATTAAGTTTACTACTCACACTGTGACTGTACTTGAGAGTGAACGTTTCTTCAACAGCCAATGGGCATCTTCTCCATCCTTGAAGAGGAGTGCATGTTCCCCAAGGCAACAGACACAAGCTTCAAAAACAAGCTGCATGATCAACATCTGGGCAAAAGTTCAGCCTTCCAGAAGCCCAAGCCTGCCAAAGGTAAGGCCGAGGCCCACTTCTCTCTGGTGCACTACGCCGGCACTGTGGACTACAACATTGTCGGCTGGTTGGACAAGAACAAGGATCCATTGAATGACTCTGTCGTGCAACTTTACCAAAAGTCATCGCTCAAACTGCTGGCCTTCCTGTATGCTGCGCATGCAGGTGCTGAAGGTATGAACATCTGCATTTCCTGAAATTCTTTGTGCTTTAATTATGTGCAAGACATTACGACATAGTGATTTACTGAAGAGGTTAATGGAAAGCAACATGACATCAATAATAACAAATCATTACTTCTTGAAACGTATTAAAATAAAACAGCTGAAGGAGGCGGAAAGAAAGGCAAGAAGAAGGGTGGTTCCTTCCAAACTGTGTCTGCACTTTTCAGGGTAAACATGATTCTCTCTTTTAATGAAAGATGTAAACATCACCATTAAAAACTGTACTAGCCTCATAAAAATTTCCACAGGAGAACTTGGGTAAGCTGATGACTAACCTAAGGAGCACTCACCCTCACTTTGTGCGCTGCTTGATTCCAAATGAGTCAAAGACTCCAGGTAAGCTTGATCCCCAAAAACTTAAATCCATCACAATTTTGAAAATGTGTCTGGAACCTTAAAAAAAATTGCATTGCAGGTCTGATGGAGAACTTCCTGGTTATCCACCAGCTCAGGTGTAATGGTGTGCTGGAGGGTATCAGAATCTGCAGGAAGGGTTTCCCCAGCAGAATTCTATATGGTGACTTCAAGCAGAGGTAAAAGAATTTTTTGCAACTTCCTAACTGGAGATGATGTACCACCTAATTTTTTATTATCTTATAAATACGTTTTTGTGGCTTTACGAGAACATGACACTTGCCTGAATGTCCTGTAGATACAAAGTATTAAATGCTAGTGTCATCCCTGAGGGACAGTTCATTGACAACAAAAAGGCTTCAGAGAAACTCTTGGGCTCTATTGATGTTGACCACACCCAATACAAGTTTGGACACACAAAAGTGAGTTACTCAACAAGTGACTAAGCTTAACTTTAAGCTCATTCATGAAATATCATATATTTGTAAATTATTATATCTATACAGGTGTTTTTTAAAGCTGGTCTGTTGGGAACTCTTGAGGAGATGAGAGATGAGAAACTAGCAGAGCTGGTTACCATGACTCAAGCTGTTTGTCGTGGCTTCCTCATGAGGAGAGAGTTTGTAAAAATGATGGAGAGGAGGTGAGTGAAATTGGCATTATTTCATTTGCAAGGAAAACAATACAATTATGGGTTTTGGTTAAAAAAAAAACGTAAATATGAAAAACTAATTTCCTTCACACAGAGAGTCTATTTTTGCAATCCAATACAACATCCGCTCATTCATGAATGTCAAACATTGGCCATGGATGAAGCTCTACTTCAAGATCAAGCCTCTTCTGAAGAGTGCAGAGACTGAGAAAGAAATGGCAGCCATGAAGGAGAACTTTGAGAAGATGAAAGAAGATTTAACAAAAGCATTAGCTAAGAAGAAGGAGCTTGAGGAGAAAATGGTGTCACTTCTTCAAGAGAAAAATGACCTTCAACTCCAAGTAGCATCTGTGAGTATTTCAGCTCTTACTGATTCTAATATGAATCCTACAGATATGAACATAAACCTTTAACTTCATCCATGTCAATGAACAGGAATCTGAAAACCTCTCTGATGCTGAGGAGAGATGTGAAGGTCTCATCAAAAGCAAGATCCAGCTTGAGGCCAAACTCAAAGAGACAAATGAAAGACTGGAGGATGAGGAAGAAATCAATGCTGAACTGACTGCCAAGAAGAGGAAACTGGAGGATGAATGCTCCGAGCTGAAGAAAGACATCGATGACCTGGAGCTCACCTTGGCAAAAGTGGAGAAGGAGAAACATGCAACAGAAAATAAAGTCAGTATTTATTTATTTTTACATGATACTGCTGATTGTGATTCAGGCTCCTGAGAATGAAACCAATAAACAATGCTTCCATCTAGGTGAAAAACCTGACAGAGGAGATGGCCTCTCAGGATGAGAGCATTGCAAAGCTGACCAAAGAGAAGAAAGCCCTCCAAGAGGCACACCAGCAGACTCTTGATGACCTTCAGGCAGAGGAAGACAAAGTCAACACTCTGACTAAAGCTAAGACAAAGCTTGAGCAGCAAGTGGATGATGTAAGATGTTTGGCATGAGAAATGAGACCATCAATCAATGGGAATCAATGAGAAATTAATACTGTTGTTAATATTTTATTGCTCTGGTTTCTGTAACAATAGCTTGAGGGCTCACTGGAACAAGAGAAGAAGCTCCGTATGGACCTTGAGAGAGCCAAGAGAAAGCTTGAGGGTGATCTGAAACTGGCCCAGGAGTCCATAATGGACCTGGAGAATGACAAACAGCAATCAGATGAGAAGATCAAAAAGTGAGTGGACATCAGATGTTAGAAGTTTACAAAACTGTACAAAATAACTATCCTGAACATTAAAAAAAAAACAATACTGCATTAAAAACAGGAAGGACTTTGAGATAAGTCAGCTTCTCAGCAAGATTGAGGATGAACAGTCTTTGGGAGCACAGCTTCAGAAGAAGATCAAAGAGCTTCAGGTAATGCTAAACCTAACATTTTCTATGTAAAATTGTGATGTACGTAGATGCATAGCTGTGAAAACCCGCATTACCAAAATCACTGGATCAATGATTTTGCATTGTTTATTCAGGCCCGTATCGAGGAGCTGGAAGAAGAAATAGAGGCAGAGCGAGCTGCTCGTGCTAAAGTGGAGAAGCAGAGAGCTGATCTCTCCAGGGAACTTGAAGAGATCAGCGAGAGGCTTGAGGAAGCTGGTGGTGCTACTGCTGCCCAGATTGAGATGAACAAGAAGCGTGAAGCTGAATTCCAGAAGTTGCGTCGTGATCTGGAGGAGTCCACCTTGCAGCATGAAGCTACAGCTGCAGCTCTCCGAAAGAAGCAGGCAGACAGTGTAGCTGAACTAGGAGAACAGATCGACAACCTCCAGCGGGTCAAGCAGAAGCTGGAGAAGGAGAAGAGTGAATACAAGATGGAGATTGATGACCTGACAAGCAACATGGAGGCTGTGGCTAAAGCAAAGGTACAATCTTGAAAAAAAATCTTAAACAGAATGTTCAATTGTAGTTTCAAAAAACTACTAGTGCCATAGCCATATCAACCCAAAGCAGGGTTTAGCTTGGTTAGTACCTGGATGGTATAGTACCTGGGAAAACTGGGTTGCTGTTGGAAGAGGTGTTAGTGAAGCCAGCAGGGGGTGCTCAACCTGTGGTCTGTGTGGGTCCTAATGCCCCAGTATAGTAACGGAGACACTATACTGTAAAAAGCACCAGCCTTCAAATGAGAGGTTAAACTGAATTCCTGACTCTCTGGTCGTTAAAAATACCATGGCACTTTTCATTATGAGTAGGGTTTTATGCCCGGTGTCCTGGATAAATGTAGCTGGTGTTTGGTAGTTAGCACACTAGCGCCGTTGTACTGTGGTTGTCATCGCCTCATCCAGGTGGATGCTGCACACTGGTGGTGGTTGAGGAGAGATCCCCCATATAATTATAAAGCACTATGGGTGTACAGCAATACACAAAGCAATATAAAAATGCCTCATTCATTCATATTTTAACTTTAGCACTACTTCTTACTTAGAAGCATGTAATATGAATAATTAATTGTAGAATCGCAATGAGTTCAAGAATGTTGATATTTCTTAAATGATGTAGGCAAACCTTGAAAAGATATGCCGTACATTAGAAGACCAAGGAAGTGAGCTAAAAACGAAGAATGATGAGCTTGTCCGCCAACTTAATGACATAAATGCCCAGAAGGCAAGGCTCCAAACTGAAAATGGTATGTAAATACTAAATATACACAAGCTGTGCAAAAAAGGGAATGAAACACCCAGTAATGACATCGTACAACTCTTCAGTTACTCTTTAATAAATTATACATTGTCTCATACTAGGTGAATTTGGCCGTCAACTGGAAGAGAAAGAAGCTCTTGTTTCTCAACTGACAAGAGGCAAACAGGCTTACACTCAGCAGATTGAGGAACTCAAAAGACATATTGAGGAAGAAGTTAAGGTGTGTTCCAACCTAAAGGATTACCTTATCAAGTACAATATATAGCTAATATTATAGCTGTGTACAACAGGAATGAAAACATTTAGGTTTAAAGGTCCCTTTACGGTTTATCTGAATTTAAGGCCAAGAATGCTCTGGCCCATGCGGTTCAGTCTGCCCGTCATGACTGCGACTTGCTCAGAGAGCAGTATGAGGAGGAGCAAGAGGCCAAAGCTGAACTCCAGCGGGGAATGTCTAAGGCCAACAGTGAGGTGGCTCAGTGGAGAACCAAATATGAGACTGATGCCATCCAGCGGACTGAGGAGCTTGAGGAATCCAAGTAAATAGCAAAGAACAATTTTTTTGGCAACCTATATTTAATATCAAAAACATGAATAAGATTTTATAACTTCATACAACTTTCTTCAGGAAAAAGCTTGCCCAGCGTCTGCAGGATGCTGAAGAATCCATTGAGGCAGTGAACTCCAAGTGTGCCTCTCTGGAAAAGACCAAACAGAGACTGCAGGGTGAAGTAGAGGACCTCATGATTGATGTGGAGAGGGCAAATGCATTGGCTGCCAACCTTGACAAGAAACAGAGAAACTTTGACAAAGTGAGAAGGATGTAAATGATCTTCAAATCCAAAGCTTGCGCCATGGACTTGGCTAATTAACAATGATTACCTTTCCCCCCAGGTCCTAGCAGAGTGGAAACAGAAGTATGAGGAAAGTCAGGCTGAACTTGAAGGAGCTCAGAAAGAAGCTCGTTCTCTCAGCACTGAGCTTTTCAAAATGAAGAACTCCTATGAGGAAGCTCTTGACCACCTCGAGACCCTGAAGAGGGAGAACAAGAATCTGCAACGTAAATAACTTTTTTTTTCAAAAATAATTTTTAAACGTTGCATTAAAGTAGCAAGTTTGACATTTACACTTTTTAAAAACCCTTTAGAGGAGATTTCTGACCTCACTGAGCAGCTTGGAGAGACTGGAAAGAGCATTCATGAGTTAGAGAAAGCCAAGAAGACAGTGGAGTCTGAGAAAACAGAGATCCAGGCTGCGCTTGAAGAGGCTGAAGTACTGTTGCTTAAAATTGTCATATCAATTAATTTCTTTACAAGGCATTTCATCATTTTCCTGTGAGCTTGATACAATTCTTATTTTAACTTCTATCCATCAGGGCACCCTGGAGCATGAAGAGTCCAAGATACTTCGTGTACAGCTGGAGCTGAACCAGGTGAAGAGTGAGATTGACAGGAAGCTTGCTGAGAAGGATGAGGAGATGGAACAGATCAAGAGGAACAGCCAAAGAGTGATTGATTCCATGCAGAGCACTCTGGACTCTGAGGTTAGGAGCAGAAATGATGCCCTGAGAGTCAAAAAGAAGATGGAGGGAGATCTGAATGAGATGGAGGTCCAGCTGAGTCATGCCAACCGCCAGGCTGCTGAGGCCCAGAAACAGCTCAGGAATGTCCAAGGACAACTCAAGGTATAGTTCTGTAGAATGAGGAACTGCAACACATATAACATGTTTAATAATATTATACATGAATGAAACTAAACATGACATGCCACTAACAAAGAAAGAAAATTTCCACAGGATGCCCAACTGCACCTTGATGAAGCTGTCAGAGGACAGGAGGACATGAAGGAGCAGGTGGCCATGGTGGAGCGCAGGAATAACCTGATGCAAGCAGAAATTGAGGAGCTGAGAGCTGCACTGGAGCAAACAGAGAGAGGCCGCAAAGTGGCAGAACAGGAGCTGGTGGATGCCAGCGAGCGTGTGGGACTGCTGCATTCACAAGTACAGAAAAACTATACTTGAAGCACATTCAGGTTACATGATAACAGAGTTTTAGTTAAATGTACACTAACTACCTCCTTTAATCCCACAGAATACAAGTCTTATTAACACCAAGAAGAAGCTTGAGGCCGATCTGGTCCAGGTTCAAGGTGAGGTGGATGATACAGTCCAGGAGGCCAGAAATGCAGAGGAGAAAGCCAAGAAGGCCATCACTGATGTGAGCGCTTACATTCTGTTGCTCTGTTTTAAATTAAAAAGTTTTTTAAATGATTTAGCTACATGTGATGCCATGGGAAACTTCATGGATGGCATTTCAGTCTATATTGGCTAGTTCTTTTGAATTGTTTTTTATTTCAGGCTGCCATGATGGCTGAGGAGCTGAAGAAGGAGCAGGACACCAGTGCTCACCTGGAGAGGATGAAGAAGAACCTGGAGGTGACTGTCAAAGACCTGCAGCACCGTCTGGATGAAGCTGAGAGTCTGGCCATGAAGGGTGGAAAGAAACAGCTCCAGAAACTGGAGTCCAGGGTAAATTAGAAGCTGAACACAGTCTTAGATGAACTGTCTATGGTAGAGATTTGACAGGTGACATCAATCTCTCTCTACTGAAGGTGCGTGAGTTGGAGGCTGAAGTTGAAGCTGAACAGAGACGTGGTGCAGATGCTGTGAAAGGAGTGCGCAAATATGAAAGGAGAGTGAAGGAGCTCACCTACCAGGTAAAATTACACTGGATTTAGAAACTTACATTTCATTATAATTTACATAGGTAAACTAAGACCTTCAACAATACTTTTACCCAAAGACTGAGGAAGACAAGAAGAACGTGATCCGACTCCAGGATCTGGTAGACAAGCTGCAGCTGAAAGTGAAGGCCTACAAGCGCCAGGCTGAAGAAGCTGTAAGTCTATGTCACATGTCTTAAGTGTGTGGTTTTGATATTCTATATTCAATAGACAATACATTCAGTGCCAGGAGTGCAATGCTCTGAAAGGGGTTGGTTATCTGGTGTCATCCTTACAGGAGGAGCAGGCCAACACTCACCTGTCCAGGTACAGGAAGGTGCAGCATGAGCTGGAGGAGGCTCAGGAGCGCGCTGACATCGCTGAGTCCCAGGTCAACAAGCTGAGAGCCAAGAGCCGTGATGCTGGGAAGGTATTGTAAAGCTGTTGGGGGGGGGGGGGGGTCATCATATACATTGCATTTAACTTAATTTTTCTTTTCTGTTACTAAAGAGCAAGGATGAAGAATGAAGATGACACATCACACCAAATCTACAAGCAAGCATATAATATGACTTACTTGTGCTGTGTCTTAAATGTTCATTAAATATATTTTCTCAAGGCACTCCCTGTTAATGTCATTTTTGCCAAACTGGTAGATCACAGAGCCAACAATGCTAAAACCATCAGGTGATGCTTAAACTAAAAGAAAAATAATAAACTTTAAATTGTACAGATGTAAACATACTTTCACACTAATACTTTAAAAAAGTTTCAATTTTAAATAAAAAACGTAAATAAAAAATAGCCATTATAAATTAATCTGCTACACATAATACAGAATAGTTATACAATTCCAGCTTATCATTTTTAGTAACCAGTGAAAGTTATTGTGTTGAAAATGCCGTCTTTATGGAGTCCATGATTATGCCAATGAAAGTTCAATGGCTAAAATAGGATGGCACTGCCTTTGTTACTATTGTAACATCTAACCAGGCATCTAAGGGTCACAACTGGGAGCCCCAAACACTTATAATGTTTCAGAAAAGGAAATTTGCATTCCAGCAACTCGTACGTATAGGTATATAAGGTGGGTTAAAATTACTTGCAAGCACGATGTCAGACACTGTAATATGCTCTGGTCCCCTCCCTGCTTACCGTGGTGACGAGATGCATAGCAGATTGTCATCACTCAATGGCTGGATGTCTAAGTGGTGCCCACAGAATAACATAGGTTTCATAGACAATTGGACGAGCTTTTGGGGCAGACCTGACCTGTTTAAAAGAGATGGTCTTCATCCCTCCTGGGGTGGCGCCACTCTTCTGTCTAGAAATATGGCACATAGTCTTAGTGTTTATACTTGACTAACTGGGGCCCAGGTCAGGAAGCAGACAGACTGGCTACACCGACCGTCTGCTAGCTGCCTCCCGTCACAGAGGTCAGTTAATTCTCAGCACATAGAGACTCTTTCACCTAGATATCACACTATAGAGACTGTGTCTGTTCCCCGAACTAGAAAATACAAAAAACGTCCAAACCAAGTTAAGGTTAACAATTTAATTGAGGTTCAACAAATAAAAAACAAATCCAATATGGATAAACAAATGATAAAGATTGGCTTATTGAATATCAGATCCATTTCTACGAAAACACTTTTTGTAAATAATATGATAACTGATCATAATATAGATGTGCTCTGTTTGACAGAAACTTGGCTAAAACCTGATGATTACATTATTTTAAATGAGTCCACCCCCCAAGATTACTGTTATAAACATGAGCCGCGTCTAAAAGGCAAAGGGGGAGGAGTTGCTTCAATTTATAACAATGTTTTCAGGATTTCTCAGAGGGCAGGCTTCAAGTATAACTCGTTTGAAGTAATGGTGCTTCATATAACATTATCCAGAGAAACCAATGTTAATGATAAATCCCCTGTTATGTTTGTTCTGGCTACTGTATACAGGCCACCAGGCCACCATACAGACTTTATTAAAGAGTTTGGTGATTTTACATCCGAGTTAGTTCTGGCTGCAGATAAAGTTTTAATAGTTGGTGATTTTAATATCCATGTCGATAATGAAAAAGATGCATTGGGATCAGCATTTATAGACATTCTAAACTCTATTGGTGTTAGACAACATGTTTCAGGACCTACTCATTGTCGAAATCATACCCTAGATTTAATACTGTCACATGGAATTGATGTTGATAGTGTTGAAATTATTCAGCCAAGTGATGATATCTCAGATCATTATTTAGTTCTGTGCAAACTTCAAATAGCCAAAATTGTAAATTCTACTTCTTGTTACAAGTATCGAAGAACCATCACTTCTACCACAAAAGACTGCTTTTTAAGTTATCTTCCTGATGTATCCAAATTCCTTAGCATATCCAAAACCTCAGAACAACTTGATGGTGTAACAGAAACTATGGACTCTCTCTTTTCTAGCACTTTAAATACAGTTGCTCCTTTACGCTTAAGGAAGGTTAAGGAAAACAGTTTGACACCATGGTATAATGAGCATACTCGCACCCTAAAGAGAGCAGCCCGAAAAATGGAGCGCAGCTGGAGGAAAACAAAACTAGAGGTATTTCGTATCGCTTGGCAGGAAAGTAGCATATCCTATAGAAAAGCATTAAAAACTGCTAGATCTGATTACTTTTCTTCTCTTTTAGAAGAAAACAAACATAACCCCAGGTATTTATTCAATACAGTGGCTAAATTAACGAAAAATAAACCCTCAACTAGTGTTGACATTTCCCAACACCACAACAGTAATGACTTTATAAACTACTTTACTTCTAAAATCGATACTATTAGAGATAAAATTGCAACCATTCAGCCGTCAGCTACAGTATCACATCAGACAGTGCACTATAGACCCCCTGAGGAACAGTTCCACTCATTCTCTACTATAGGAGAGGAAGAATTGTATAAACTTGTTAAATCATCTAAACCAACAACATGTATGTTAGACCCTATACCATCTAAGCTCCTAAAAGAGGTGCTTCCAGAAGTCATAGATCCTCTTCTGACTTTTATTAATTCCTCATTGTCATTAGGATATGTCCCCAAAACCTTCAAACTGGCTGTTATTAAGCCTCTCATCAAAAAACGACAACTTGACCCCAAAGAACTAGTTAATTATAGACCAATCTCGATTCTCCCTTTTCTGTCCAAGATACTAGAAAAGGTGGTATCCTCACAATTATATTCCTTCTTAGAGAAAAATGGTATATGTGAGGATTTCCAGTCAGGATTTAGACCGTATCATAGTACTGAGACTGCTCTCCTTAGAGTTACAAATGATCTGCTCTTATCATCTGATCGTGGGTGTATCTCTCTATTAGTATTATTGGATCTTAGTGCTGCGTTTGACACAATTGACCACAACATTCTTTTGCATAGACTTGAACACTTTGTTGGCATCAGTGGAAGTGCATTAGCATGGTTTAAATCGTACTTCTATGACCGCCATCAGTTCATAGCAGTGAATGAAGATGTATCATATCGATCACAAGTGCAGTATGGAGTACCTCAAGGCTCAGTACTAGGGCCGCTACTCTTCACGCTTTATATGTTACCCTTGGGAGATATCATCAGGAAACATGGTGTTAGCTTTCACTGTTATGCTGATGATACTCAGCTCTATATTTCCTCGCAGCCCAGTGAAACACACCAATTTGAAAAACGAATGGAATGCATAGTCGATATAAAAAATTGGATGACGAGTAATTTCTTACTGCTAAATTCAGAAAAAACAGAGGTGTTAATCATTCGGCCTAAAAACTCTGCTTGTAATAACCTAGAACACTGTCTAAGACTTGATGGTTGCTCTGTCGATTCTTCGTCATCAGTTCCTAGGTGTGCTACTTGATCGCAATCTTTCCTTAGAAAGCCACGTTTCTAGCATTTGTAAAACTGCATTTTTCCATCTCAAAAATATATCTAAATTACGGCCTATGCTCTCAATGTCAAATGCAGAAATGTTAATCCATGCATTTATGACTTCAAGGTTAGACTATTGTAATGCTTTATTGAGTGGTTGTTCTGCACGCTTGGTAAACAAACTACAGCTAGTCCAAAATGCAGCAGCAAGAGTTCTTACAAGAACCAGGAAGTATGACCATATTAGCCCGGTCCTGTCCACACTGCACTGGCTCCCTATCAAACATCATATAGATTTTAAAATATTGCTTATTACTTATGAAGCCCTGAATGGTTTAGCACCTCAGTATTTGAATGAGCTCCTTTTACATTATACTCCTCTACGTCCGCTACGTTCTCAAAACTCAGGCAATTTGATAATACCTAGAATATCAAAATCAACTGCGGGCGGCAGATCCTTTTCCTATTTGGCGCCTAAACTCTGGAATAACCTACCTAACATTGTTCGGGAGGCAGACACACTCTTGCAGTTTAAATCTAGATAAAAGACCCATCTCTTTAACCTGGCATACACATAACATACTAATATGCTTTTAATATCCAAATCCGTTAAAGGATTTTTAGGCTGCATTAATTAGGTAAACCGGAACCGGAAACACTTCACATAACACCGTACTTTCTACATCATTAGAAGAATGGCATCTACACTAATATTTGTCTGTTTCTTTCTTGTTCCGAGGTCACCGTGGCCACCAGATCCAGTCTGTATCCAGATCAGAGGGTCACTGCAGTCACCCGGACCCAGTACGTATCCAGATCAGATGGTGGATCAGCACCTATAAAGGACCTCTACTGCCCTGAAAGACAGCTGAGACCAGGACAACTAGAGCCCCAGATACAGATCCCCTGTAAAGTCCTTGTCTCAGAGGACCACCAGGACAAGACCACAGGAAACAGATGATTCTTCTGCACAATCTGACTTTGCTGCAGCCTGGAATTGAACTACTGGTTTCGTCTGGTCAGAGGAGTACTGGCCCCCCAACTGAGCCTGGTTTCTCCCAAGGTTTTTTTCTCCATTCTGTCACCGATGGAGTTTCGGTTCCTTGCCGCTGTCGCCTCTGGCTTGCTTAGTTGGGGTCACTTCATCTACAGCGATATCATTGACTTGATTGCAAATAACTGCACAGACACTATTTAAACTGAACAGAGATGACATCACTGAATTCAATGATGAACTGCCTTTAACTATCATTTTGCATTATTGAGACACTGTTTTCCAAATGAATGTTGTTCAGTGCTTTGACGCAATGTATTTTGTTTAAAGCACTATATAAATAAAGGTGATTGATTGATAAAATTACTCATCCACTTACTTTAGAAGAGTGTGCTTACAACTTTTACTTCCAAGTGCCCACTAGGAGTCCTTCGGCACAACATCATAGTAAGTAACAGAAAGGGAACAGCATTTCAATTAACCAAATGCAGTTAACATTGTGTGAAAATACAATTTCTAAATATAATTGGCTACTTTTTATTCAAGGGTGGAGGGTTTCTGACACTGGTTTCTGACATTGGCCGAGTATATTACGGTTGAGCAGCAAGCTCATTGGCTGCTGATGCAACAAAAACCTGCGGCATATGAATAATGATTGTGACTGTATATAGTTGAGTTAACTAAAGATTTTTGATAGACTAATAGTCATTCATTCTAAGTGATTAGTCAAGTAATCACACATTTATATAAATAAACCATAAAATACTGAATAATTACCCTTTAAGATACAAAATGTATAATTTGATTTGATTTGCCTTTATTGTCTCCTGACGGAGAAATTTGTCTTGGGCATTCGGGATAACAGATACACACAAATTACATATAACACAACATACATCCCCTACACATAATTTACCACTAACCCACACCCCTTATTTGTTCTTATTCAATATTTTAATAGAAAGTGGTACAAATGAAAATTTAAACCTATTCAGTCTACAGTTTTGGTAACCTGTACCTTCTACCTGAGGGCATCATCTCATACTCACTGTAAAGGACATGATTTGGATCGTTAGTAATTTTTAAACTTTGTTTCCTCACCGCCTCCTCAAAAAGCTCATTAAGAGTAGTCGGTGGCACTCGTCCAATTATTTTTCCCGCCCTTTTAATCAATGTTTGGAGCTGTGATTTTAGTTTAACTGACAGGTTCCAAACCAAGCTACCATACCATATCGGACAATAGACTCAATTGCTGCCTTATAAAATAGTAACATAATATCATTGTCAACACAATGAACTCTTAGTTTCCTTAAAAAAATGTAGATGCTGACATATTCTTGAGGAAACATACTCCACTTGATTTGACCACTGTAACTGTTTGTCTAATTGAATTCCTAAATATGTATATGTTGTTACTTGTTCAATCGGTACTCCTTCAATTATAATAGGGCTTTGATCGCCTATAGACCTAGGGTCAAAAATAATTTATTTGGTTTTATTAACATTAAGGAGCAAGTTATGCTTATTGCACCACTTAACCATCTCCTCTATCTCCTGTATGTAAACACCAATGTCTGATTTGTTGTAGAGTAAGCTAAGTATGGCCGTATCATCTGAAAATGTAATAATAAAATTATTCCTACTGATAGTTCTGCATTCATTTGTATATAATATAAAAAGTTAGGGCGAACTTACACAGCCCTGAGGGGCACCTGTACTTACACTAATCATATCAGAAAGAGTGGAGTTAACTCTCACCTGCTGCTTCCTTTCTGTCAAGAAAGAACCATAAAATAAAGGGGTTCACTTCCATCTGCTGTAGTCTATTTAACATTATCTGCGGAAGAATACAATTAAATGCAGAACTAAAATCTATAAATAATAAACGAACATAACCTGATGGATTTTCCAAGTGCTTTAAGATGGAATGTACAGCTGTAATTAAAGCATCATCAGTACCCCTGCCATTATTATAGGCAAATTGGTACGGGTCCAAAAGATGCTGTACCTCACTCCTTAATTTACTAACCATTATTCGCTCTAATGACTTCATCACTATAGATGTCAAAGCATTTTGCTGTGGGCATGATTTTTTGGGCAACGGAATGACAATTGATGTCTTCCTGATAGTTGGAATATTACATGTATCCACAGAAAATTGAACTAAGGGGCACAAAGCCAGAATTAGTTCATCCGAGAATGTTTTCAAAATAAAAGGTGAAATTCCATCATGTCCACTAGCCTTATAACTATTCAGCTTTTTAAAAACTGCAGTGACATCTTTCGGGTTAATTATTATTCTATCCTTTGTTGGGTCACATGGTATTGACATAGATAGCTCTTTGCAGCAGGTCACATTTGTTTCACAATTCAAGTCAAAACGTTTATAAAATATGTTAAGATCATTAGCCTTATTCAAGTCATTCTCCATATTTAATTCCCTCATACTAGATTTCATATTAGTCATATCTTTCAACATGTCCCACAATTTTTGGTGGTTATTCGTTAAAAAGGCTTCCCTAACTCGTTTACTGTGTTCCTCTCGTGCCCTCTTCAGTTCACTCCTCAGGACTTTTTGTATTGATCTCAGTTCCATCAAATAATTATTCCAAAATGCTTGCTTTTTCCTCTTCATCAGATGTTTAATTTCAGGTGTTATGTAGTCTTTGTTATTAGGATATATAATAATCATCTTTTTCGGCACAACAGTATCAACACAAAAATGGATGTACTCCGTTATTGTTTCCGCAATATTGTCGATATCATTGCGATTAAATTTATATCGCGATAAAAGACATCCCAATCTGTGGCCAGAAAGCATCCACTCAGCTTCTCCTTACTCTCATCCTGGAACACACTGACAATTTTTTGTGACGGGTTTGCTTTGTTTAATGGCGCACTTAAAAGTGGGGATCAGGTGGATAATGTTATGATCCGAGTTCGAGGGGGGGGGGTAATTCTGGCAGCATATCTTTAATGTTGCCATAGCATTTATCTAGCATCGTATTCTTACTGTTTTTAACATATTGCTGGAATCCAGGAAGAGACATCTCCAATCTACAATGGTTGAAGTCTCCGAGAACAAATATAGGGGAATCTGGCTTATCCCTTAGCTGCTGATGAGCACAGTCCACCACACATGAAGCTGCTTTAAATGCATTCCCATTGGGCAGGACATATACCGAGCATAAAAAGATGTTCCCATAGTCTCTAGGTAAATAAAAAGGTCTCAAACTAATACAAATAAGTTCAAGATCAGGAGTGCACACCCTGTATTTTATTGTATAATTACTGCACCAAGATTCATTGATATAAACACAGATGCTGCCCCCCCTCACCTTCCCTGAGTCGTTGTTTCTGTCCATACGCACACATGAAAAGCCTCGTACCTGCACCAATGAGTCTGGACAATCCTCTTGTAACCAGGTCTCTGTGTAAATCATTAAGCATGATTCGCGATATTCGTTACAGACCTTTGTATTAAGCCTCAACTTCTCCATCTTATTCCTTAAGGAGCGAACATTGCCAAAGAGTATAGACTGCAGCGACGGCCTTGTGGCCCTCCGGTGAAGGCGCAGTTTAATGCCACCCCTTCTCCTTCGCTTCCGCGGCCGGTTACCTCAGCGCTGTCATAACAGCTCCTCCGGAACATGATCTAACAAGCCAGGTTCTGGTGTTACTTTCTTCCTCAAGGACAAAAGCCAGTCCCTGCCGTACTCCCGAAACGTCCGCTCATTTCCTTCGGTGGGTATGGTGACATCATTTCGTAAGCGGGTACAATAGGTGGCTGTAATTAGCAGCAGCAGCAACAGCCACACTCCGGTAACTCTCTTTCCCATCTTACGCCTGTTTCACATATAATCCGTCTGCAGTGCGTATGCAGCCGCGTCATCCAGTTTTCTATATCGACTATGCATTCCATTACTTGTTCAAATTGGTGTGTTTCACCGGGCCGAGAAGAAATATAGAGCTGAGTATCATCAGCATAACAGAGAAAGCTAACACCATGTTTCCTGATGATATCTCCCAAGGGTAACATATAAAGCGTGAAGAGTAGCGGCCTTAGTACTGAGCCTTGAGGTATTACATACTGCACTTGTGATCAATATGATACATCTTCATTCACTGCTACGAACTGATGGCGGTCATATAAGTAAGATTTAAACCATGCTAATGCACTTCCATTGATGACAACAAATTGTTCAAGTCTATGCAAAAGAATGTTGTGGTCAATTGTGTCAAACGCAGCACTAAGATCCAATAAAACTAATAGAGAGATACACCCATGATCAGATGATAAGAGCAGGTCATTTGTAACTCTAAGGAGAGCAGTCTCAGTACTATGATATGGTCTAAATCTTGACTGGAAATCCTCACATATCATTTTTTTTCTCTAAGAAGGAATATAATTGTGAGGATACCACCTTTTTTAGTATCTTGGACAGAAAAGGGAGAATCGAGATTGGTCTATAATTAACTAGTTCTTTGGGGTCAAGTTGTCGTTTTTTTGATGAGAGGCTTAATAACAGCCATTTTGAAGGTTTTGGGGACATATCCTAATGACAATGAGGAATTAATAAAAGTCAGAAGAGGATCTATGACTTCTGGAAGCACCTCTTTTAAGAGCTTAGATGATATAGGATCTAACATACATGTTGTTGGTTCAGATGATTTAACAAGTTTATACAATTCTTCCTCTCCTATAGTAGAGAATGAGTGGAACTGTTCCTCATGGGGTCTATAGTGCAACTGTCTGATGTGAAACTGTAGCTTGTACAGCAGGCTGTATGACGCTGTTCACAGTCTGTAAATATGTAGTTTAACCCTTTAACCAGGTCTGTGCAAAAGGCTTAGTTTCTGGCTTGTATATGGAGTTAAATGGAGTATAACAGCAAATTATAGTGTTTGTGTGTGTGTGAGATTCTTGATTGTTGGTGGTTTTCCCTGTTGGAAAGAGGTAACATTTGTTATTTTTTTTACAGTTGACCACTAGGTGGGACCATTAACCCTTTAGTGCAAAAAAGGATAGTTTATGGCTTGTATATGGAGTTATATGGAGTATAACAGCAAATTATAGTGTGTGTGTGTGTGTGTGTGTGTGTGTGTGTGTGTGTGTGTGTGTGTGTTTGTGTGTGAGTGAATGAGAGAGAGAGAGAGAGAGAAAGAGAGGGTGTGTGAGACCTTTGTGCACTTACCTTGATGTATCTGAAAAAATACAAATATGCACCTCATGCTCTCAGAACTACATGGAGTAAACAAAAAAAGAAGTGTGTTTATGCACCTGCTGCCTTTTGATGGTGAAAAATACGGATGGTCTATGTGTGACATGCTCGTCTTTTCTTGATGGTAAAGCCAGTTTAAAACCTTAAAATCCTGTAAAAAAAAAAAATCTACTTTGCATCAAATTTATGAACAATGTATTATGAACCAAAATGCAAATAAATTCAAATAAGCTGCAGCTCGCTGGGGGGGGAGGGGGGGTTAAGCTGCATAATCATTTCTAAAACTTCAGTACAAGTCAAGCCCTTTCTCATGTTGCTTGCTTCTCTTCTGACCATTAAGTGACCAGCACGATGGCATGCACGTGTTTAAATCCACGTACTTAGCTTTTGTTTAGTCTATACTTATCACCACCATCCAAAGGCAGCAGGTGCATAAATACACTTCCCTTTCAGTCGGTCACGTTCGACATTACGAATGGGGATCTCACCCGAGAGCCCAATCACCTTCAAGTGGTTCAAAATGAATAAATGGTACACAAAGTACCTTGGTCTGTGGGATTTGCATCGCGAGCTCCGTCCCCTGCAGAGCGGGTATATGAAGGAGCAATGGGAGTTGCTTTCGCTTCGGAGCCAAGCACATCACTTGCTGCAATCACCGGAGTGTTACAAGCAAGAGCTGGTGTTGGTGTGATGGCACGTTTCAGCGGTTGGTCTGGGTTTCCTGCAACAGCTTCCGCGTTCCCCTGGCAGACATGAGGGAGTCTGATCGGCCTCAGCTCCTCAACTCCCCGGTTTCCCAGGATGGCCTCTTCGGCGATGCGGTAGAGAGCTTTGCCCAGCAGTTCTCTGCTCAGAAGCAGTCTGAGGCCATCAGACACATCCTGCCCCGCCAGCCCACTGCTGCTTCCACCCCGCCACCTGCGCAGCCGCCTCAGCCAGCTCGTCGCCGAGGGCGCCCCCCTGGCTGCAGAAGGGCAGCGCAACCCGTCTCTGCCCCTAAGCCTGTCAAATGCCAGGCCAAGCGGCGTTCCTGAGACGGGCGACCTGGAGTTGGAGATGTCAGCTCATCAGGAGATGGTAGCAGGACCACTCCTTCCCCCGGAGGAGGGCCGGGGGAGAATACTTTGTTCTCGTTTTCTTTTTGTTCTGCCACTGGCCCTGCGGTGGTACTGGCTCATTCGGACGCTTAGGCTCGGCTACATGATTCAGTTCGCCCGGCGTCCCCCCAGGTTTCGGGGTGTCCACGCGACGATGTTTGGCAAAGATGCCCCTTTCATGCGCGCGGAGGTCGCGACCCTGCTAGCAAAGGGCACGATAGAGCCGTTCCCTCAGCCAACATGAAGGCCGGCTTTTACAGCCCTTACTTCATAGTAACCAAGAAGACAGGTGGGTCACGGCCAATCCTGGACTTGCATGCCTTGAACCGAGCTCTGCACATACTCCCGTTCAAGATGCTAACGCCCAAGCGCATTTTCGAATGCATTCATCTGATGGATTGGTTTGCAGCGATCAACCTGAAGGATGCGAACTTTCATGTCTCCATTCTTCCTCGACACAGACAGTTTCTTCAGTTTGCTTTTGAGGGGCAGGCATATCAGTACAAGGTTCTCCCATTCGGGTTGGCCCTGTCTCCCCACCTCTTTACGAAGGTCGCGGAGGGAGCCCTGGCTCCTCTAAGGGAACAAAGTGTCCGTATCCTCAACTACCTCGATGACTGGCTGATCCTAGCTCACTCTCGAGAGTAGTTGTGTGAGCACAGGGATCTGTTGCTCAGACACCTCACCCGACTGGGTCTTCAGGTCAACTGGGAAAAGAGCAAGCTCTCCCTTGTGCAGAGGATCTCTTTTCACGGTATGGACCATAGCCTAGGTCGCCATGTTCGCGCTGCTTACGAACGAGCGCGCACAGTCACTGCTGAATTGCCTGGAGACAATTCGAGGGCAAGAGAGCGGTTCCACTGAAACGGTTTCAGAGGCTCCTGGGGCATATGGCGTCCGCAGTGGCACTCATACCGCTTGGGCTACTCCATATGAGACCGCTTCAGCACTGGCTTCACGACCGAGTCCCGAGATGGGCATGGCAACAGGGCACGCTCCGAGTGACCATCACTCCGGCCTGCCGTCGTTACTTCACCCAGTGGTTGGACACCTCATTTCTATGGGCCGGTGTGCCCCTAGAACCGGTGTCCAGACATGTTGTTGTGACAACAGATGCCTCTGCCACGGGTGCCATGTGCAACGTTCATGCTGCGTTCGGGCTCCTGGACAGGACCCCGACTTCAGTGGCATGTCAATTGCCTCGAGTTGCTAGCAGTACGTCTTGCTCTGCCCCGCTTTAGGGCCCTGCTGAAGGACAAGCACGTTCTGATCCATACGGAAAACACTGCGACCGTAGCGTACATCAACCGTCAGGGTGGTCTACGCTCCTGCCGCATGTCGCAACTCGCTCGCCATCTCCTCTTGTATGGAGCCAAAAGAGTTTCAATAAAGATAAATGCACACACTACATTCACATATGCACACACAGGATTCAAACATGCACACACATAATTCATAAATACACACAGGATACACAAATGTGCACACAATTTACAAATGCACACACAAAATTTAAAAAGCACAGAAGATTCACAAATGCATACAAAATTCCGAAATGCACACAAAATTCAGAAATACACACACAATTCAGAAATGCAAACAACATTTACAAATGCACTCAAGATTCACAAATGCACAGGACAAGATTCAGAAATATATTTCTGATGCACACACACATATATCTTGATTTACAAACTGCTTGCGGTCTGTGAACTTCACTGCATTTGTGTGTGAATTTTGAGACTCCTCTGACTTGGCTCGACACACAAATGCATGGAATGATCAGCAACCAATCAGATAGCTCCCTTCTTTTAGCCATTCCCAAGAACGCATTCACGTGGGGGATTGTTTACTTATAAGCCAATCACATGAACGCGTTCACACAGCGCGATATGCCTGTGGTGCGGCATATTATAGCCTACTTCTTTATGAAACTGTAACAAATACAGATGTTTAGATTACAATTCAGGTTCATTTTTTATTATTTTTTACAAAATATAAATTTAAAAATGTCTCAATACATATAGCCCAGACTGTGACTGCAGAAAAAAAGTTAACCATGGATTCATAAATTTGCAATAGGCAATTATTTCATTTTATTGAAATATTTTAATGAAAGTTAAAAAAAAAAAGTACACCTTTTTGAATATTTAAATATATTTAAATATTATTTTGGATGAAATATAGAAGTCACTTTAATTATAATATTCGGTCCCTACATGAAGAGAGAGTCAGTGATCTGTTGCGAGAAGAAAGTGACTCTCCGGCTGCACAAAGTGAGTCGCCGGCTGCATGAGGAAAGTGAGTCGTTAGCTGAGGAAAGCGAGTCGTTCGCTGCGTGACTCGTGAGGAAAGTGTATCGTTCGCTGAGGAAAGTGAGTCTCCTGCTGCGCAAAGTGGGTAGCCGGCTGCGTGAGGTAAGTGAGTTGTTCGCTGATTGAGGAAAGTGAGTCGTTCGCTGATTGGCTTATAGGTAAACAATCCCCCACGTGGGGTGCATTCTTGTGATTGGCTCAAACAAGGGAGATATCTGATTGGTTGCAGATCATTCCCTGTTTAAAAAAAGGCATTTCTGAATCTTGTCCTGTGCATTTGTGAATCTTGAGTGCATTTGTAAATGTTGTTTGCATTTCTGAATTGTGTGTGAATTTCTGAATTTTGTATGCATTTGTGAATCTTCTGTGCTTTTTAAATTTTGTGTGTGCATTTCTGAATTTTGTGTGTTTATATCAACCAGACATGCCTATGCTTTGAAGTGGAACCTCTTCATCACTTGGTGTTCTTCACGGCGTGAGGACCCCTGGAAATGTCCGATTGGGTCAGTGCTTTCCTTTCTTCAGGAGGGGTTGGAAGGAAGGCTGTCTCCTTCCACCCTCAAGGTCTGTGTGGATGCCGTTTCGGCACACCATGACCCTGTTGAAGGTAAGTCTCTTGGGAGGCACGATCTGATCATCAGGTTCCTGAGAGGAGCAAGGAGGCTCAATCCGCCTCGCCCTGAGCAAGTCTACTCTTGGGACCTCGCAGTGGTTCTATCAGCACTGCAGAGAGCTCCCTTCGAACCCTTGCTCTCAGTAGAGCTAAAGTTTTTATCTTTGAAAACTGGGCTCCTGACGGCTTTTGCTTCAGTAAAGAGGGTCGGGGACCTGCAGGCATTTTCAGTTGACCAAGCATGCCTGGAATTCGGGCCAGCTAACTCTCACGTTATCTTGAGACCCCGACCTGGGTACGTGCCCAAAGTTCCCACCACTCCTTTTAGGGATCAGGTGGTGAACTTGCAAGTGCTGCTCCTAGAGGAGGCAGACCCAGCCCTGGCGCTGCTCTGTCCAGTACGTGCGCTCCGCACCTACGTGGACAGAACTCGGTGCCTTAGGACCTCAGACCAGCTCTTTGTTACGGAGGCCAGCAGAAGGGAAAGGCTGTCTCCAAGCAGAGGTTATCCCACTGGATAGTGGATGCTATTGTCCTGGCTTATCAGGCTTGGCATGGCACCTCGCCAGCAGACATCTGTAGAGCTGTGGGCTGGGCGACACCTAACACATCCGCAAGATTTTATAATCTCTGTGTAGAGCCCGTGTCCTCCCGGGTACTCGCCCCTTCGGGCCAGTAAGGACCTGCTCTGTGTCAATCTGCTTGCTGTGCCATTACACTCCGCAAACTGGATGCGTGCACTATTCCCCTCAGGTGAGTTCCACAGTCAGAACCCTGGGTTCCTCCAGCACTGTTTATGTCCAACACTTGCGTACATGCCCTTTTGTCAGCCCTGTGTGGGACTAGGTGCCTCCATGTGTTGTGGTTCCCCTTTTTCTGGGTAATCCCACGTGTGTATGTCCACAGTAAGTCTCGCCGCAGCATGTGTCTTTCCCTTGGCAAGTCCCTTGCCAGCTCTGTCGTTGAAACCTCAGAGTTCTTATGTATCAACACCCTTGGTAGAAACCTGCCTTCTCTGTAAGTCCTCCCACGGGAAGGCAGCCTGCTAGCATACTAGCATAGTTGGGTAAACTTCTATAGTGGTGAATGAGAAACTACATTAAATAGTGTTTCTACAAGAAAAAAAAATAGAAAGAATTTGATATGATAACGATGCTGATGACCATTAATCAATTTCGATCTCTTGATTCACTATCAATTCACATGAATAGGACTTCTGTACTTACTTTTCTTGGGTTAAATTCAGTATTTTCTTGCATTATTTAATGTTCACTTGTGTGTGCTTTAATGCATCATTTGAAAACCTTGTGTTTGATCATGTCTAAATATTTATTCAAATGCAAGACCTAGAAATAATTAAGCAGTTATGACCTGCAATACTCTTTTGAGCAACTAGACTAGATACATAATTATTTATTAATTATTAATTAATTTATTATTATTATAATTATTAGAGTGGGTAAACAATGGCATTGCAAATGGAAATTATTATTTTTCTGGGCACAAAATGACTTTAATTTGCCTTTCTGCATTGAATTTAAAACCCTTTTCTAAATTTAACCTTAAATACTACAGTAATTGTATTAGGCTATACGTAATAACGGAAAATAGGATGCAATTCATAACAAAAACGGTTGATCTGCATGTGCTTGTCTTCGGCGTAATAATCAATGCATGTGTGTCTCACGCACAATTTGTGAGAGTTAACAACCCTGCTTAGTCATCGTTAACACAAAAAAAGCCTTCACCTGATTAACATGTTCATCAGTAATAATGTCCTTAATTAAATTTTTGAGCAGTTAAGGTTATAGATTAAAAATTATTTGTTTAATTCAGAATGGGTGCAATTATAGCTTTTTTTCCCTCAGAATTATGTTAGATGGCTAATTTACAACTAACAATCCGATAGTGAGCTAGCATCATAAGATAAAAAAACAACTATTGACAGACCAAGATTATGATAAAAGTGACTGTCAGACTCTAAAATAAACACTTATTCAGTAGCAGTAAATTAGGTGTACCAAACAATCATAAAACAAAGAAATATTATTTTACCGTCATCATGAGGTAAAATAATGAAAGTGAAAGTGAAAGTGAAAGTGAAGTGACATTCAGCCAAGTATGGTGACCCATACTCAGAATTTGTGCTCTGCATTTAACCCATCCGAAGTGCACACACACACTGTGAACACACACCCGGAGCAGTGGGCAGCCATTTATGCTGCGGCGCCCGGGGAGCAGTTGGGGGTTTGATGCCTTGCTCAAGGGCACCTAAGTCGTGGTATTGAAGGTGGAGAGAGAACTGTACATGCACTCCCCCCACCCACAATTCCATCCGGCCCGAGACTAGAACCCACAACCCTTCGATTGGGAGTCCAACCCTCTAACCATTAGGCCACGACTTCCCCATAATAATGAGGAAGGATCACTCTGTCAGCCAATCACACAGCAACATCGCGCCCGCAGTCCGGAGTGATGGTCACTTGGAGTAAATTCCTTCAGAAAACAGTGTGTGGCGTACTTGAGCGTATTTTCAGATGCACATCTAATTTGAAGGATCTTTTTATGGGAGCGGCAGCGCAATACTTTGATAAAAAAAAATAGATAGGGCTATGTCAAATGTTGTTTCTATTTTAGTTTTACTAACAAAACCAGGGGAGCACCCCAAGGTCATTTTTTTGGGCCTTATGAGGGGGTCCCTTGATGCTTATGGAGGGTTCCGGACCCCCCCAGGCCCCCAACCCCCCCCATTCGAACACTGTGTCAAAGCAGCTTTATAGTATTAAACAGGAAACAGTGTGCCATTCTCCTCTGATCTAACAAAACCAGCAGTTTAATTCTAGGCTATAACAAAGGCAGATTGTGCAGAGGACTCGTCTGGTTACCATGCTCTTATCCCATTGGCCATTTAGGTGACAAGGTCTTCGCTTGGGATCTGTCTCTGGGGCTCTTCTAGTTGTCCTAGTCTCTGCTGACATTCAGGGATGTAGATACATTCTGGCTGTATAAAGACAGGAACCATGTCACCATCTGATCTGGATACAGACTGGATCTTGTGGCTACAGTGACTTCGGAATAAAACTGAAAATAAAAACAGACTAAAATTAGCATAGACACCATTCTTCTTAATATGTAACAAGTACATATGCTATCCTGTTCTGGTTGAACTAATTAATGCAGCCTAACAATCCTTTAACAGTATTTACGAACAGACAATAATTCAATGAGAGCTCCCTGAAATACTGAGGTGCTAACATATATATATATGCTTTATAGGTAATTAGCAAGATATTAAAATGTATATGATGTTTAATAGTGAGCCAGTGTAGTTTTGACAGAAAAGTGCCAATATGGTCATACTTCTTGGCTCTAATAAGAACTCTATCTGAGGAATTTTGAACCAGCTGGAGTTTTTATATTAACTATGCATTCCATTAGTTTTGCAAATTGGTATGTTTTGTCGGGTCACAAAGAAATACAGAGCTGAGTATCATCATCTTAACAGTGAAAGCTAAAATAATATTTCCTAACGATATCTTCCAAGGGTTACTTGTAAAGCGTGAAAATGTTTCTAGTACTGAGCCTTGAGGAACTCCATAATGCACTTGTGATCAGTATACCTCTTCATTCAATGCCATGAATTTGCCTGCATTCATATTTGCATGCATGAAAAACTAACTACTAATACACTAATTTAGCCTGAACTGGATAGAATTGACTGTTGTTGTTCTCTTGTTGGTCTGACTGCTTCTATTGTTCTCATATTTAAGTCGCTTTGGATAAAAGCGTCTGCTAAATGATTAAATGTAGAATATAGTCTATACCTGCTGTTCTGCTATTCACAAATGCCAATACCTTATCTCTCTCATAAAATGGACAAATAATGCCAAAACTACGAAAGATACATTCTCATGACATATTAGCAAAACTCAATCTTCATGCTTCAACCACACTACTTCTGTCTAAAGATAACTCGTTTTTGAGGTGTCTTAAGTAAAGCACTTGAGCAACAAAGCAAACAAATGGCCAGAGAATGTCTGCAAGATCAATTACACATGCTAAAATATATATTATATTTGTTTTAAGGAAATGTTACCTGGCAAGTTCAGATGAAATCCAAAAAAAAAAAAATTGTAAAGTCAAGCAGCAATCAATGCAATCAGTAGCTTACTTCATTATTCTTTTAAATAAGTTTCAGAGACAGTGTGGATTAAAGCGAATGACCATCTGATATCAAAGCAACTTGACACCACAATAACTTGTGTGACCTATGCTGACAAATGGCAAAGCCCTGATGGCATAGCTGACCGACCAGCTATATTTGTGTAAAGTCCTAATATGTCCTCCCTTAGGGAAAAGATGCCTTACAATTTTATTGTCCACATGTTCCCATCTTAGAAGGTGTCAATGTCTTAAGAATTTATTCCACAGCCTCCTTCCATCCTTTCAAAGGTTCTAGGAAAGATGGTTGGAAACATTGCATTTTCCTTTCAAGGGAAAGAACAAGGACATAATCCAAAGTCAGGCAAAGTCAAAGTCAGGCACACGGCACACCCATCCTGAAGACACTGTAGAAATCAGGGGAGTGTTCATGATGCATTCATGTATTTGTGCATTCATTATTGCTCAGAAATGTCACATACTGCTTGCTGATTTACCCATGCAATAAACAATTTTATACCACACTGAAATCATATTTATTGTGAAAGAGCTTTTACAAATAATTTTGACTTTGTAATAGAACTACAACTCCGAGATCAACAAAATTACACAAATTTACAGACAGCTGAAGACCAATAAACTAGCACAGCCATTAGAAGTGCGTAAAACTGAAATAACAAGTCTGGAGCATGAGAGAATATACATGTAAAATATGAATGAAACACGCTTGTTCAGTTCCATATATAAACTAAGATTGTCGCAGCGCTCCACGTGTTGTCCTATTAAACACGGTTATGGTATTGTTTGCAGAAATGAACTGACAGCCCTTCATGAGATTTCAATACTCCACTGTAAGATTATTTTTTTTTAATTTAAATGGAAAAAAGGGAATTGGGAAAAAAAATTAACTGAATTTGGGAAATATAAAACTGATCAGATAGATCAGAATGGATCACCTGAGGAACAGTTCCACTCATTCTCTAGTATAGGAGAGGAAGAATTGTATAAACTTGTTAAATCATCTAAACCAACAACATTTATGTTAGACCCTATACCATCTAAGCTCCTAAAAGAGGTGCTTCCAGAAGTCATAGATCCTCTTCTGACTATTATTAATTCCTCATTGTCATTAGGATATGTCCCCAAAACCTTCAAACTGGCTGTTATTAAGCCTCACATAAAAAAAGAGATCATTTTAAAAAGATCTTGAACCTAGAGAAAAAGTTAATTACAGACTGAGCTCAAATCTCAATTTTCTGTCAAAAATACTAGAAAAGGCAGCATCATATCAGCCATGTACCTTCTTAAAGAGAAATGGAATATGTGAGGATTTCCTTTCAGGATTTAGACCCCTATATTACTACTGGTTTCTCCCAAGGATTTTTCTCCATTTCTGTCACCAGTGGAGTTTTGGTTCCTTGGCACTGTCGCCTTTGGCTTGCTTAGATGGACAGACACTATTGGAAGAGAGCTGAACTGGATGATGACTTCACTGAATCATTCATTTTTGACGTTACCTGTAAAAATGAATGTTATTGTCCCCTTTCCTTATTGACAAACAATTTTCCTGTTTGACACTGTAAATCTGCTTTGAAAAAATGTATTGTATAAAGCGTTATGTATAAACAAAGGTGACTTGACGTAATAATATTGTAAGTAAGTGAGACTGATTGTTTCACTTTATAAGACCTCAATACATCGTCAGCCATGATTATCAATTCTGTGTTGCTGTGTTTTTTTGACTCTCAAAGTGCCGGTAGCCACTGACTTCCACTTTATGAATCACCAAAGACCCCTGTTTCAGCTAAAAATCTTCTTTACTGTTCTACTCAAGAAGAACAGCCACCTACACCTTAGATGGCCCGAGGGTGAGTAAATTAACAGCAGTTTTAATGTTAAAGTTAAACTTTTTTGTGAATGATGCCTTTAACCCATAATATTATAGTAACATTTCAAATAAGACAGCATTAGTTGGAAGAGTTAATCCATTATGAACACCTTAGATAATCTCTTTCTTAGGAAAATGAAACTGTGTTGGTATTACCATTCTGAATAATCAGCTATTGGTATCGATGGAAACATTTAGTATCAGATCATCCCTAAATTTACATTTTTTGCCTTATTAGGAGCTAAAAGTGACTGCTACATAAATAGTTGCTTAGCTTACTTACTTGCTTACTTAGTTATTAGTTTTAAACTTTGACCTAACAATGACTAATTTCAGGAAATAAATCTCAGTTCTTTTCATAGTTTTGTCTAAACAGCAATGTAGCATAAGTGTGACAGACAGAAATGACAACTGCTGTGCCCAAATTTGCTGCTTTGTCACACAAAAAGCTTCCAAGGCCTCTAGGAACAGTATCCCAGTGACATTTGAGAGCTTCTCCACAGCTAAACTGGGCTCTAATCTAGTGCCAAGGCACTTGAAGAAGATTGTGCTCAACATAAGACCCAAACAATGTCTGAACTCCAGTAACTGATACCGTCACATAACAACCCTTTCTCAAGGTTAAGGCGCTTGATCATGCCCATAAATGCATCAAGTATAATTTTTAATTACAGCATTGGTGGTTTATTTTCAAAATATTAAATTCATCAAGGTGTCAGTTCACCTCATCTTACCGAAGCTTTCACTGTCATTATCTCAACCCATTATCTCTTCTACAAGATGTTCTCTAACAGTAGTATAGTTTAGTTTATAGGAAATAAACTAAACTATACTAAACTAAACCTAATTAAGACTGGGCAGTTAATTACAATATTATATATAAGATATCTGTGGTCAGTGTCATGATATTGATGAACATAAGATGGAGCTCAGAATACATGACCAAATAAAGTGAGTGCATTCTGCTGAGTGAACATTATTCTGCCTATATAAGACGCTGCTTCAGGCTCCTTTAAGGACTGACTGGAACTCAAAGGTGGGTGAGTTGCTCATCTCCTTCTACTATTAACCTAATATATCATACTTTAGAGTGGCTAACCCTCACACGTTAATCAGTCAGCATATTTAAAAGTTCACATTGTGGATTTTCTTCCCTTTCTCTTGGCATCTCCTACCTAAGGTATACATCAGACACATTCTCTCTGAAAACGACTACAGGTATAACACCTTTTGTAATTATATATGGATAATATATGCATATAAAAAAATCATTGTTTTTTTTATTTTAAAAGAAATTGAAATTATCAACATTTTGTTGAATAGAGTACTAGATTAACTGTTGAACAGAGTACCAGATGTAACTTGTGTGTGTGTTTGATGGTTAATGAGTGAAGAGAGCTCTTCATACATCAAGGAAAATGAGAACTGCATTAGAACACAGAAGCTCAGAAACATGTGTTCTTTCTAAATCTCTAGTCACCGCTATAACTTAAACACAACTTAAATGAGGTATTTGGAATAGAATTACAACTCATAAAACTAATCAAATCAGCAGTAAATTTGTGATTAATTTATCTTAATGGAAAATTAAAGTTTACTAGGGGTGTGGCAAGTTAGACACTTATCCCACAAGACGAGATTAGACACAAGACTGGGTTTACGAGAATGAGACAAGGCATTTTGAGTTTTTTAAAGAAATCCTCAATGATGAAATATATAGGGGAAATAGTCTTTTAATCAATTGAAAAACACAAAAATGATGTGCATTTTGAAATCAACTTAAACTTTATTAAATTAAACATCTATTTTAATAATTTAGCTAAACATGTAAACACTGCAGAAGGTTTTGCCACAAACTCAACTGACAGGCAAGTAATTGTACAAAATTATAAATAATATAAAAAATAAATAAACAAATATTGTACAATTAAATTTACAATTAAATTTAAAACATGGAAGAAATCTTGTGCAATTAATGCTTAAAAAATACTGTTTGTTTCATTTTAGTTGTAGAAGAAGCAGTAGAAGACCATGTGATGCTACTGAAAAATAGTACCGGACTTGACGGTTGCCGCTAATACCTTTACAGTTCTGTGAATGTGATATGACGCTAGTTTTACTCAAATCAAACAAAAACTACTCATGAAGTGACTCTCAATGCAGTTTTGGATAAGATGTTCTTGTGTTTCTGTCCTCATTTAATGAAACAACAGATGTTTAAAACACACGGGCATCACGCGTGCTTCTGTGTTTAAATGAAACCATATGTCTGTGATCTAGATTTAAACAGAGAGAGTGTGTCTGAACCCCGAACATTATCAGGAAGGCAATTCCAGAGTTTGGGAGCCAAATGTGAGAAAGCTCTACCTCCTTTAGTGGACTTTGCTATCCTAGGAACTACCAAAAGTCCAGCGTTTTGTGACCTTAGGGAGCGTGATGGGTTGTAGCGTGGTAGAAGGCTAGTTAGGTACGCTGGAGCTAAACCATTTAGGGCCTTATAGGTAAGTAATGATAATTTGTAACTTATACAGAACTTAATAGGTAGCCAGTGCAGAGACTGTAAAATTGGGGTAATATGATCATATTTTCTTGACCTCGTAAGGACTCTAGCTGCTGCATTTTGGACTACCTGTAGCTTGTTTATTGATGAAGCAGGACAACCACCTAGAAGTGCATTACAATAGTCCAGTCTAGAGGTCATGAATGCATGAACTAGCTTTTCTGCATCAGAAACAGATAACATGTTTCGTAGCTTGGCAATGTTTATAAGATGGAAGAATGCAGTTTTTGTAACATTGGAAATGTGATTTTCAAAAGACAAGTTGCTGTCTAATATAACACCCAGATTTCTGACTGTAGAGGAAGTAACAGTACATCCGTCTAGTTGCAGATTGTAATCTACAAGATTCTGTGTAGTGTTTTTTGGTCCAATAATTAATATCTCTGTCTTATCCGAATTTAATTGGAGAAAATTATTTGTCATCCAATCTTTTACATTTTTAACACACTCTGTTAGCTTAGATAATTGAGAAGTTTCATCTGGTCTCGTTGAGATATATAGCTGAGTATCATCAGCATAACAGTGGAAGCTAATTCCGTATTTTCTAATAATATTACCAAGGGGCAACATGTATATTGAAAATAGAAGGGGACCTAGGACGGATCCTTGTGGCACTCCATATTTTACTGGTGATAAATGAGATGACACCCCATTTAAGTAAACTAAATGGTAGCGATCGGACAGGTAGGATCTAAACCATCTTAGAGCCTGCCCTTGAATGCCTGTATAGTTTTGTAATCGATCTATGAGTATGTCATGATCTATGGTGTCGAATGCAGCACTAAAATCAAGTAAGACTAGAAATGAGATGCAGCCTTGATCTGACGCAAGGAGCAGGTCATTTGTAATTTTAACAAGTGCAGTTTCTGTGCTATGGTGGGGCCTAAAACCTGACTGAAATTCTGAAATTCTGACCTGACTCATACATACCACCACTGGTGAAAAGGCCAGTGTAATGGAAATATATGTGAAAGGACTGGGAGATGATAGGTATCGGATCTAACGAGATCTGGTGCCGCATCTTCCTGCATTATCAACAAACTATTTTCCTGTTTTAACACCGTAAATCTGCTTTGACACAATCTGCATTGTATAAAGCACCATAGAAATAAAGGTGTAGTAAATTTCTTCACTACAATGAATGTGAAATTACTCTATAGTACAAGAGTGTACGACCCTCAGTACATTCTCTGCTTGTCATTTGTTACAGTAAACTGCAATCATGGGAGATGGTGAAATGGAGTGTTTCGGCCCGGCGGCCATTTACCTCCGGAAGCCAGAAAGAGAGAGACTTGAGGCTCAGAACACCCCCTTTGATGCCAAAACAGCATTTTTTGTGGTAGAGCCAGATGAGATGTACCTGAAGGGTACTCTTATTAGCAGAGAGGGTGGCAAAGCTACCGTCAAAACTCTGTGTGGGAAAGTAAGAACAATTAGAAAATGTATCAATCTTATGCAAATAAATTTTAGATAATGCTACAGACTTTAAAACTAGAGGTCACATGAATCAAACAATGTCATATTTAGTAATTCCCTTGCCCATGCTGAAACCTTTTTAGACACTCACGGTAAAAGAAGCTGAAATCTTCCCCATGAATCCTCCCAAGTTTGACAAAATTGAGGACATGGCCATGATGACCCACCTCAATGAGCCTGCTGTGCTGTATAACCTCAAAGAGCGTTACGCAGCATGGATGATCTACGTAAGTCTAAGTAAATCGTGTTTTATTCCTAGGATAGAATGGAAGCATTGTAAAATTATCTATCTCTGTTTCAGACCTACTCTGGCTTGTTTTGCGTCACTGTCAATCCCTACAAGTGGCTGCCGGTGTACGACTCAGTTGTTGTAGTAGGGTACAGAGGCAAAAAGAGGATTGAAGCCCCACCTCACATCTTCTCCATCTCTGACAACGCCTACCAGTTCATGCTCACTGGTAAGTGGGGATATACATTTTCATTCCAATTTGCAAAACAATAAGGAAAAAGATTGTCTTAGAAGAATGCTTAATTTTGCTAATCCTGAGTCTACCTAAATTTAGCTTGACATTTAAAATTTAAATGAAAAAAAATCTGTAGAGTGGTTTATATAAAATAGCACTATGATCTTGTTTCAGACAGGGAGAATCAGTCTATCCTGATCACGTAAGTAGACTATGAAAATTCAAAGGTTTTTGTATAAGTGCACTCACAAAAAATGCTTTTCAAGGGTTTTTAAACATGAAGACTATTTAACCAAATGAGAGAAACCTGATTGGTCGAAAGTGTGGCTTGTGGCTTTGTTCATAGAACAAATTGGTATGAGTATGGCTACACATTACATCACTTTCACGACATCTTGTGGTAAAAGGTGGAAAAGGTACCTTTGTGTCCCAGACATTTTTGGAATATTTCATATAATAAAGTCAATTTGTGTTATGAGAACATAAAACAATAAAAAAATAAATAAATCAATCTTATTCTTAAAGAAGTTAATGACACCTGAAACCTGCGCAAGGAGTTGTGAAAGAAAACAAAGCTTCAGAAGTCACAGATGTGATTATGGCAAAAAAGAATAAAATTCCGGTACAATGCTTCACTCTCCGAGATTGAAAAAATCTTTATGTCACATAACTACTTTCTTGTGTGCATGTAACACAATAACACTTAAATAAAAGTTAAATTCATAAAAAGAAAATTTATTTTCTAATATTGTAAAATGTGTTCACTTCAACTCAGTGGAGAATCTGGTGCAGGAAAGACTGTCAACACCAAACGTGTAATCCAGTACTTTGCGACAATCGCTGTGTCTGGAGCGAAGAAGGTAGAACCTGTCGCTGGCAAAATGCAGGTAAATAAAATAAACAGATATTATCCAAAGTAGCTGACAAAATTAAGGCCCGGGTATTCTTCACTTTCCGAGTTTCACAGCCATGTCCGCAAAACTTTTAAAATATACTTATCCACAGATTAGCGCAGATTGATGAGTTTGACACATGCACAGTACAATTGTTTGAAATCTTGAGTCTCTGCTGCCTTTCTTGAACATGCGCTATACTCTGTGTGGTCTCAAAAAAAATTGCCGGCACGCAGACGGGGGGCATAGCTGTGCGCAAACCCCCTGATGATGAAAATGACAATGCAGACGCCACACGGCTGTGGACACCCTAAGTATACTTTGGCCTTTATTCTACATAAAAAATATATATTTAAATACTCACCAGGGGTCGCTAGAGGATCAAATCATTGCAGCCAACCCTCTGCTGGAAGCTTATGGTAATGCCAAGACTGTAAGGAATGACAACTCCTCTCGTTTTGTAAGTTGCTGAGAACAGATTAAGTGCATTACACAAATTCAGTTAACATTACAAATCTGGGAAATTTTAAACTGTTCTAAATGACTTCAATCTCTATAGGGTAAATTCATCAGGATTCACTTTGGGACCACTGGAAAACTGGCCTCAGCTGATATTGAAACTTGTAAGTCAACATTGGGTTTTTTTTTGTTTGTTTGTTTCTTTGATTATTTGGAGGCTAACATGTTGACTGACTGAAATTAATATCTCTATTTACAGATCTGCTGGAAAAGTCGAGAGTGACATTCCAGCTGTCGGCTGAAAGGAGTTATCACATCTTCTACCAGCTCATGACTGGACACAAGCCAGAGCTGCTCGGTGAGAAATCTACAGGATTGTGTGTTTCAGTTATTTCCTAGTTTGAGAGCACTGTTAACATGCTGCACATCAACTCTTTATAGAGGCCTTGCTCATCACCACCAACCCTTACGACTATCCAATGATCAGCCAGGGTGAAGTCACTGTCAAGAGCATCAATGATGTGGAGGAGTTCATTGCCACAGATGTATGTGGACAAATTCATTATTAGTAGTGGTAGTGCTGTTTCCAAATTCTGTGTCATATACCTGACAAAATTGAATATTTACATTTTACTTTTAATCATTTAGTAGACGCTTTTATCCAAAGCGACTTACAAATGAGAACAATAGAAGCAGTCAGGTCAACAAGAGAACAAAAACAGTATACAAGTGCCATGACAAGTCTCAGTTAGTCTAGTACAGAACATATAGCAAGGTTGTTGTTGTTTTTAAATATGAAAGACAAGGAAAGGAAAAGTGCTAGTATAAGTTGGTTAAGTGCTGGCGAAAAAGATAGGCTTTTGATGTTTCTTGAAAATGAGTAAAGACAGAGTGTATCTGAGAGTGATTTAGAACGTTTTTGGGATGGCACCACAAGGCGTCGTTCACTTGCAGAGTGCAAACTTCTGGAGGGCACATACGATTTAACCAGTGAGTTTAGGTAAGTTGGTGCTGTGCCAGTGGTCATCTTGTAGGCAAGCATCAGTACCTTGAAATTGATGCGAGCGGCTACTGGTAGCCAGTGTAACCTGATGAGGAGAGGAGTAATGTGAGCTTTTTTTGGCTCATTGTAGACAACCCTCACTGCTGCATTCTGGATCAATTGCAGAGGCTTGACAGTACATGCAGGAAGAGCCAGGAGAGCATTACAATAGTCCAGTCTGGAGAGAACAAGAGCTTGGACAAGAAGATGAGTGGCTTGCTCTGACAGAAAGGGTCTAATCTTCCTAATGCTGTATAGGGCAAATCTGCAGGACCGGGTCGTTTGTAGCAATGTGGTTGGTGAAGCTTAACTGATGATCCATCACAACTCCTAGGTCTCGTAAGGAGTTATGGTTGACGAACCCAGATGTTGTGATGAAACAATGGGTTAGTTGGAATCACCAGGAGTTCTGTCTTCGTAAGGTTAAGCTGAAGGTGATGGTCATTCATCCAGCTTGAAATGTCAGACAGGCTGAGATGCGAGCAGCTACCGTCGGGTCATCTGGTTGGAATGAGAAGTAGAGTTGGGTGTCATCAGCATAGCAGTGATAAGAAAAGCCATGCTTCTGAATGACAGATCCTAATGACATCATGTAGATGGAGAAGTCGTCCAAGTACTGAGCCTTGATGAACCCAAGTAACAAGGTGTTGTGACTTTGAAACATCACCCCTCCAAGACACGCTGAAGGATCTGTCAGAGAGGTAGGACCTTAACCACAGGTGTGCAGTTCCAGAGATGCCCATCTCTCTGAGGGTGGACAGGAGAATCTGGTCTGGTGTCAAAAGCAGCAGACAGGTCCAGTAAGATAAGTACTGAGGATTTTGAAGCTGCTCTTGCTAGTCGCAGGGCTTCAGTAACCGAGAGCAAGGCAGTCTCAGTTGAGTGGCCACCTTTGAAGCCAGATTGGTTGCTGTCCAGGAGGTTGCACAATATTGCATAATATGGCATAACATAAAATATCTCTCTTGACTCACTTTTGGAAAAAAGTATCTCTTCTGACTCTAATAAATGTGATTTATTTGGTCGGTGTGAAAACAGACTGCCATTGACATTCTGGGCTTCAGTTCTGATGAGAAAATCAGCATCTACAAGCTGACAGGTGCTGTGATGCATCATGGGAACATGAAGTTCAAACAGAAGCAGAGAGAGGAGCAAGCTGAACCTGACGGCACTGAGGGTAGGGTGTATTATTTACACAAATTAGCATGCAAACATTAACTGTGAAAAGTTACATTAGTTAAAGTAGTGCATAAAACTGTTCTTCCTCAGTGGCCGATAAAATCGCTTACCTCATGGGGCTTAACTCCGCTGATATGCTGAAAGCTCTGTGCTTCCCCAGAGTAAAGGTTGGGAATGAGATGGTGACCAAAGGCCAGACAGTACCACAGGTGACCACTTACCTTATCAATAGATGAATGAAGTGTCCCAAAGAAAAAATTTTTAATTCATACTTCACAAAGTCAAATTTAATATCAATTACACTGTTTCTCAGGTGAACAATGCAGTAATGGCTCTCTGCAAGTCTGTCTATGAGAAAATGTTCTTGTGGATGGTCGTCCGTATCAATGAGATGTTGGACACCAAGCAGCCTAGACAGTTCTTCATTGGTGTGCTGGACATCGCTGGATTTGAGATCTTTGATGTAAGCATCAGTCATTAATGTCTCTGTAGTCAGGTTTCCTTACAAAAGACACAAGTCTAACTTGTGTAAAATTGAAATTTTGCTTAAAACATTTGTGAATAAGCACCATTTCCATTCAACGAGTCAAAGAGTACAAAATCGTCACTTCCTAGTAGAACTGGCACTAGGCTACATATCACTAAGAGAACCCCCTGAATATAATAATTGTCATAGGCCTATATAACAAATTATGTCTTACAGCAGGCAGACACAATAAAATAAATGCCATTACTGCTTTGGAATGGATGCTGCGGTTTGGGAACACAGTCATTTAACAGTTCTGGGAGGCAATAATACAGAAATACATTGATGACAGAATTTACTTCAAAATGTGCATACAAAGAGGGTGATGGAAACATAGCTATTAAGAATCAAGATATGAAAGATCAGTCAGCAGTAAGAACTTGCTTCTCTATGATTATTAGTTCAACAGCTTGGAGCAGCTTTGCATCAACTTCACAAATGAAAAACTGCAACAGTTCTTCAATCACCACATGTTTGTTCTGGAGCAAGAGGAGTACAAGAAAGAAGGCATTGAATGGGAGTTCATTGACTTTGGGATGGACTTGGCTGCCTGCATTGAGCTTATTGAGAAGGTAAGAGGATATTATGTAAATTAAATTTACTATTCACACTGTGACTGTACATGAGAGTGAACGTTTCTTCAACAGCCAATGGGCATCTTCTCCATCCTTGAAGAGGAGTGCATGTTCCCCAAGGCAACAGACACAAGCTTCAAAAACAAGCTGCATGATCAACATCTGGGCAAAAGTGCAGCCTTCCAGAAGCCCAAGCCTGCCAAAGGTAAGGCCGAGGCCCACTTCTCTCTGGTGCACTACGCCGGCACTGTGGACTACAACATTGTTGGCTGGCTGGACAAGAACAAGGATCCATTGAATGACTCTGTTGTGCAACTTTACCAAAAGTCATCGCTCAAACTGCTGTCATTCCTGTATGCCGCTCATGCATCTGCTGAGGGTATGAACATCTGCATTTACTAAAATCCTTTGTCTTTTAATTCAGTGCAAGACAAAATTCCCATAGAGATTAATTGAAAATATTAATGAAAAGCAAAATAAAAAGAACACTAACAGTTTTTAATGAAATAAAACAGCAGAGGGCGGCGGTGGAAAGAAAGGAGGCAAGAAGAAGGGTGGCTCTTTCCAGACTGTCTCTGCACTGTTTAGGGTAAACAGATACTCTTTTAATGAAGGATGTGAACCACCTCTATAAAAACTAGACTAATGACAAATATTTCCACAGGAGAACTTGGGTAAGCTGATGACTAACCTAAGGAGCACTCACCCTCACTTTGTGCGCTGCTTGATTCCAAATGAGTCCAAGACTCCAGGTAAACTCGATCCCCAAAAACTCAAATGGATTACAGTTTTAAAATACTTCTGAAACATTAAGAATATTTGCATTACAGGACTGATGGAGAACTTCCTGGTTATCCACCAGCTCAGGTGTAATGGTGTGCTGGAGGGTATCAGAATCTGCAGGAAGGGTTTCCCCAGCAGAATTCTATATGGTGACTTCAAGCAGAGGTAAAGACACTACACCTGTTTCAACCTATTAATTAGAGATAATACACCACCTAATCTTAACCACATTTCAAAATTGGGCTTTCATCACTTTTGGGGCTTCAACAAAATATTACTGTTGTCTAAATGTCCTTTAGGTACAAAGTATTAAATGCTAGTGTCATCCCTGAGGGACAGTTCATTGACAACAAAAAGGCTTCAGAGAAACTCTTGGGGTCTATTGATATTGACCACACCCAATATAAGTTTGGACACACCAAGGTGAGCTACATTAAGCTCAACTCTACATGGAATGGCTTCCATAACATACCACTCAACATCAATATATTTGTACAGGTGTTCTTCAAGGCTGGTCTGTTGGGAACTCTTGAGGAGATGAGAGATGAGAAACTAGCAGAGCTGGTTACCATGACTCAGGCTCTTTGCCGTGGCTTCCTCATGAGGAGAGAGTTTGTGAAGATGATGGAGAGGAGGTGAGTGAAATGTGCATAATTTGATGTACTAAAAAATGTATAAAGTTGAAGATTTTGGTAAAACAAAAACCAGAAACTCTCTTCCACAGAGACTCTATTTTTGCAATTCAATACAACATCCGCTCATTCATGAATGTCAAACATTGGCCATGGATGAAGCTCTACTTCAAGATCAAGCCTCTTCTGAAGAGTGCAGAGACTGAGAAAGAAATGGCAGCCATGAAGGAGAACTTTGAGAAGATGAAAGAAGATTTAACAAAAGCATTAGCTAAGAAAAAGGAGCTTGAGGAGAAAATGGTGTCACTTCTTCAAGAGAAAAATGACCTTCAACTCCAAGTAGCTGCTGTGAGTATTTCAGCTCTTACTGATCCTAATATGATCATATGCCTATGAACATAAATCATTAACTATATCCATGTCAATGAACAGGAATCTGAAAACCTCTCTGATGCTGAGGAGAGATGTGAAGGTCTCATCAAAAGCAAGATCCAGCTTGAGGCCAAACTCAAAGAGACAAATGAAAGACTGGAGGATGAGGAAGAAATCAATGCTGAACTGACTGCCAAGAAGAGGAAACTGGAGGATGAATGCTCCGAGCTGAAGAAAGACATCGATGACCTGGAGCTCACCTTGGCAAAAGTGGAGAAGGAGAAACATGCTACAGAAAATAAGGTCAATATTCTTGTCAAATTTTGTTTACACATCTGTGTTCAAGCTCCTGAGAATGAAACCAATAACCAATGATTCCATCTAGGTGAAAAACCTGACAGAGGAGATGGCCTCTCAGGATGAGAGCATTGCCAAGCTGACCAAAGAGAAGAAAGCCCTCCAAGAGGCACACCAGCAGACTCTTGATGACCTTCAGGCAGAGGAAGACAAAGTCAACACTCTGACTAAAGCTAAGACAAAGCTTGAGCAGCAAGTAGACGATGTAAGACGTTTGACATAGAAATAAGGCCATCAATCAATGGGAATCAATGAGAAATTAATACTGTTGTCAATATTTTATTGCTCTGGTTTCTGTACCTATAGCTTGAGGGCTCACTAGAACAAGAGAAGAAGCTCCGTATGGACCTTGAGAGAGCCAAGAGAAAGCTTGAGGGTGATCTGAAACTGGCCCAGGAGTCCATAATGGACCTGGAGAATGACAAACAGCAATCAGATGAGAAGATCAAAAAGTGAGTGGACATCAGATGTTAGAAGTTTACAAAACTGTACAAAATAACTATCCTGAACATTTAGAAAACAACAATACTGCATTAAAAACAGGAAGGACTTTGAAATAAGTCAGCTTCTCAGCAAGATTGAGGATGAACAGTCTTTGGGAGCACAGCTTCAGAAGAAGATCAAAGAGCTTCAGGTATTCAACTCTATTTCTGTGTGTGTGTGTGTGTGTGTGTGTGTGTGTGTGTGTGTGTGTCTGTGTGTGAAACTGTGATGAAGATGGACAGCTGTGAAAACCCACATTACCAAAATCACTGTATCAATGATTTTTCATTGTTTATTCAGGCCCGTATCGAGGAGCTGGAAGAGGAAATAGAGGCAGAGCGAGCTGCTCGTGCTAAAGTGGAGAAGCAGAGAGCTGATCTCTCCAGGGAACTTGAAGAGATCAGCGAGAGGCTTGAGGAAGCTGGTGGTGCTACTGCTGCCCAGATTGAGATGAACAAGAAGCGTGAAGCTGAATTCCAGAAGTTGCGTCGTGATCTGGAGGAGTCCACCTTGCAGCATGAAGCTACAGCTGCAGCTCTCCGAAAGAAGCAGGCAGACAGTGTAGCTGAACTCGGAGAACAGATCGACAACCTCCAGCGGGTCAAGCAGAAGCTGGAGAAGGAGAAGAGTGAATACAAGATGGAGATTGATGACCTGACAAGCAACATGGAGGCTGTGGCTAAAGCAAAGGTACAATCTTGAAAAAAATCTTAAACAGAATGTTCAATTGTAGTTTAAAAAAAACTACTAGTGCCATAGCCATATCAACCCAAAGCAGGGTTTAGCTTGGTTAGTACCTGGATGGTATAGTACCTGGGAAAACTGGGTTGCTGTTGGAAGAGGTGTTAGTGAAGCCAGCAGGGGGTGCTCAACCTGTGGTCTGTGTGGGTCCTAATGCCCCAGTATAGTAACGGAGACACTATACTGTAAAAAGCACCAGCCTTCAAATGAGAGGTTAAACTGAATTCCTGACTCTCTGGTCATTAAAAATACCATGGCACTTTTCATTATGAGTAGGGTTTTATGCCCGGTGTCCTGAATAAATGTAGCTGGTGTTTGGTAGTTAGCACACTAGCGCCGTTGTACTGTGGTTGTCATCGCCTCATCCAGGTGGATGCTGCACACTGGTGGTGGTTGAGGAGAGATCCCCCATATAATTATAAAGCACTATGGGTGTACAGCAATACACAAAGCAATATAAAAATGCCTCATTCATTCATATTTTAACTTTAGCACTACTTCCTTAGCAGCATGAAATATGAATAATTAATAGTAGAATCGCAATGAGTTCAAGAATGTTGATATTTCTTAAATGATGTAGGCAAACCTTGAAAAGATATGCCGTACATTAGAAGACCAAGGAAGTGAGCTAAAAACGAAGAATGAGGAGCTCGTCCGCCAACTTAATGACATAAATGCCCAGAAGGCAAGGCTCCAAACTGAAAATGGTATGTAAATACTGAATATACACCATACCACAGAACTGTGCAAAAAAAAGTGTTTGTGCCCAGTAGTGACATCATACATTGTCTTATACTAGGTGAATTTGGCCGTCAATTGGAAGAGAAAGAAGCTCTTGTTTCTCAACTGACAAGAGGCAAACAGGCTTACACTCAGCAGATTGAGGAACTCAAAAGACATATTGAGGAAGAAGTTTAAGGTGTGTTCCAACCTAAAGGATTACCTTATCAAGTACAATATATAGCTAATATTATAGCTGTGTACAACAGGAATGAAAACATTTAGGTTTAAAGGTCCCTTTACGGTTTATCTGAATTTAAGGCCAAGAATGCTCTGGCCCATGCGGTTCAGTCTGCCCGTCATGACTGCGACTTGCTCAGAGAGCAGTATGAGGAGGAGCAAGAGGCCAAAGCTGAACTCCAGCGGGGAATGTCTAAGGCCAACAGTGAGGTGGCTCAGTGGAGAACCAAATATGAGACTGATGCCATCCAGCGGACTGAGGAGCTTGAGGAAGCCAAGTAAACAGCAAAGAACAATTTCTTCAGCACCCTATATTTAAAATCACAAACATTAATATGTTTTTATAATTTCACACCTCTTTCTTCAGGAAAAAGCTTGCCCAGCGTCTGCAGGATGCTGAAGAATCCATTGAGGCAGTGAACTCCAAGTGTGCCTCTCTGGAAAAGACCAAACAGAGACTGCAGGGTGAAGTAGAGGACCTCATGATTGATGTTGAGAGGGCAAATGCATTGGCTGCCAACCTTGACAAGAAACAGAGAAACTTTGACAAGGTGAGAAGGATGTGAATAACCTTTATTTCTAAAGCTTGCGCCGTTGGACTTGGCTAATTAACAATGATTTCCTTTTTCTTCAGGTCCTAGCAGAGTGGAAGCAGAAGTATGAGGAAAGTCAGGCTGAACTTGAAGGAGCTCAGAAAGAAGCTCGTTCTCTCAGCACTGAGCTTTTCAAAATGAAGAACTCCTATGAGGAAGCTCTTGACCACCTCGAGACCCTGAAAAGGGAGAACAAGAATCTGCAACGTACATAACACTTTGTTTTTGTTCAAAAAGCATTTTAAAATGATGCATTGAAATAGAAAGTTTCACAATTAAACTTTTTAAAACCCTTTAGAGGAGATTTCTGACCTCACTGAGCAGCTTGAGAGACTGGAAAGAGCATTCATGAGTTAGAGAAAGCCAAGAAGACAGTGGAGTCTGAGAAAACAGAGATCCAGACTGCGCTTGAAGAGGCTGAAGTACAGTTAATTAAAACTGTCAAGTCAATTCATTTCTTAAGGCATTACATGATTTTCCTATGAGCTTTATACAATTCTTATTTTAACTTCTATCCATCAGGGCACCCTGGAGCATGAAGAGTCCAAGATACTTCGTGTACAGCTGGAGCTGAACCAGGTGAAGAGTGAGATTGACAGGAAGCTTGCTGAGAAGGATGAGGAGATGGAACAGATCAAGAGGAACAGCCAAAGAGTGATTGATTCCATGCAGAGCACTCTGGACTCTGAGATCAGGAGCAGAAATGATGCCCTTAGAGTCAAAAAGAAGATGGAGGGAGATCTGAATGAGATGGAGGTCCAGCTGAGTCATGCCAACCGCCAGGCTGCTGAGGCCCAGAAACAGCTCAGGAATGTCCAAGGACAACTCAAGGTATAGTTCTGTAAAATGTAAAACTACAAAACACATCAAATGTATGATCATATGAACATGATACATTAATTAAATGAATCATAACATGTAACAAAGAAAGAAAATTTCCACAGGATGCCCAACTGCACCTTGATGAAGCTGTCAGAGGACAGGAGGACATGAAGGAGCAGGTGGCCATGGTGGAGCGCAGGAATAACCTGATGCAAGCAGAAATTGAGGAGCTGAGAGCTGCACTGGAGCAAACAGAGAGAGGCCGCAAAGTGGCAGAGCAGGAGCTGGTGGATGCCAGCGAGCGTGTGGGACTGCTGCATTCACAAGTACAGAAAAACTATACTTGAAGCACATTCAGGTTACATGATAACAGAGTTTTAGTTAAATGTACACTAACTACCTCCTTTAATCCCACAGAATACAAGTCTTATTAACACCAAGAAGAAGCTTGAGGCTGATCTGGTCCAGGTTCAAGGCGAGGTGGATGATACAGTCCAGGAGGCCAGAAATGCAGAGGAGAAAGCCAAGAAGGCCATCACTGATGTGAGCGCTTACATTCTGTTGCTCTGTTTAAATTAAAAAGTTTTTTTAACGAATTTAGCTACATGTGATGCCATGGGAAATTTCATGGATGGCATTTCAGTCTATATTGGGCTAGTTCTTTTGAATTGTTTTTTTATTTCAGGCTGCCATGATGGCTGAGGAGCTGAAGAAGGAGCAGGACAACCAGTGCTCACCTGGAGAGGATGAAGAAGAACCTGGAGGTGACTGTCAAAGACCTGCAGCACCGTCTGGATGAAGCTGAGAGTCTGGCCATGAAGGGTGGAAAGAAACAGCTCCAGAAACTGGAGTCCAGGGTAATTAGAAGCTGAACACAGTCCTTAGATGAACTGTCTATGGTAGAGATTTGACAGGTGACATCAATCTCTCTCTACTGAGGTGCGTGAGTTGGAGGCTGAAGTTGAAGCTGAACAGAGACGTGGTGCAGATGCTGTGAAAGGAGTGCGCAAATATGAAAGGAGAGTGAAGGAAACTCACCTACCAGGTAAAATTACACAGGATTTAGAAACTTACATTTCATTATAATTTACATAGGTAAACTAAGACATCAACAATACTTTTACCAAAAGACTGAGGAAGACAAGAAGAACGTGATCCGACTCCAGGATCTGGTAGACAAGCTGCAGCTGAAAGTGAAGGCCTACAAGCGCCAGGCTGAAGAAGCTGTAAGTCTATGTCACATGTCTTAAGTGTGAGGTTTTGATATTCTATATTCAATAGACAATACATTCAGTGCCAGGAGTGCAATGCTCTGAAAGGGGTTGGATATCTGGTGTCATCCTTACAGGAGGAGCAGGCCAACACTCACCTGTCCAGGTACAGGAAGGTGCAGCATGAACTGGAGGAGGCTCAGGAGCGCGCTGACATCGCTGAGTCCCAGGTCAACAAGCTGAGAGCCAAGAGCCGTGATGCTGGGAAGGTATCATTTAAACTTATACTAACAGGATAACACTGTTGGGTTGTAAAGTAGCTACGAAGAGTAAAGTTGTTTGCTTAGATAGTCAGACAGCTAAAACAACTAGACTTGGATGGTGGATGGTCTCTGACCTGATGACCGTTTTGCTAAAATCTTATCTTCTGTCAGAGCTCCGGCATCCGCATCCGTGTGAAGCTTGTGTCTGTGAAAAATGGCAGCACTGCAGTTATTGAGAGACAAATTAGGGTTGCAATGAACAACTATATTGACATTTATTCCTAATGGTCAGAAAGCTAAATACTTTTGCCCGCATTTATCATTTAATATAACTAACATAAATATAGCTACCAGAGGACACTATGTGTTTGTGTAAGCATGTGGATTATGTTGTGTTTGTTTGGTCCTTTGGGCTTTCTCCTGTCGACTGTCTGACACCACCCCTCGTTACCCCATTATTGTTTCAGTTTTTCCACCTGTGTCTCCCTCATTACCTGCCTTACTTAGTCTCTCTGTGATTGCAGTCTTCTTTCATTATTTTGTCGTATGTGGTTGGATGTGTCTGTGTGCTCCCTGTTCTGGCCTTCCTGCCTGTTTTCCCCTTTGGGGTAGCTTTTGATAGTTTTGTTATTAAAAGTAGCCCATTCATTGCATATTTGAGTCCTCACTTCATCTCTCCAGATGGACGTGACAGGTTGTAAGCAACAGATTAGCTTAGAAAACCAAACAATAAATGAGAAGGAAACATACGGTTATACCAATTGAACATTACAGACGTGAACCACACTTTTTCTTTTTC
>NW_020525092.1:0-57661 GCF_003368295.1 Carassius auratus | reverse complement strand
CAAGGCAGAGAGCTGAGGATTGTCTGAACTAAGTACACCTGGTGAGCAGGGTTTCGCCAGCAGCGTCTGCCTGGCCCTGATGGACGTGATTAGGCAGTCCTTCTGCAGTGGCAGTGCTGTTAGGTGTCCCTGTGGAATGCCCGTTTCCTGAAAGCTTGCTCTCTTTGGTGTGCACCATGCCTTGCTGTCCACCTGAGGTAGCAGAGTGATGGGAGCTTGGGGAGGGAAGGTGATTGTGACTGGCCTCCTGCGCTAACGTGTCACTGGCTGAGGTCGAAGGTTCGACCTGATTTGGAACGCCAGTGCTGGCTGCCGGGGTAAGCTGGGACGTCCCAGCGGAAGAGGAAGCCTGCTCGCCATTTGGACCTGCCGAATATGAACCTAGACTCTTTTGAAGCCCCTGCAATAAAGATAGTGTAAATAATGCAATGTTAAGCAGTGAAATTGCTACCTTAAGAATTGAAAACTAGAGAAACTCAATAGACAAGCAGAAAATCAAGATGAATGTCCATTTTTCATGCCGAATGCATCCTTCTAAACTCCTTTGTACACCGCTGTAATTTGGCTCCAAATTTCAAGTTTAGATTGTAATTTTGAACCCTTCTACAAAACAATGGACTACTCAGGAAATATTTATCCATGACATTTACGATTTTGGCACTCATCACATGTTTATCTTAAAATTTTGAGCTGGAGAAGTTTCTGAAATGTGGTTGATTTGACACAGAACGATCCCTATAGAACTTTCTTGTCATACATAACATGATCATTATGATCTTACCATATTGACCAGGACATTTAATCTCACCTGAGTGGAGTTGATGTGTTGGCTTTTCCACGGTTCATCATCCATGCTGCTGCTGGTGGGGGTTGTGCAGTTATGAGGTAGTGCATTTTGCCGCAAGTAAGGCACATTTCCGTTGCTCCCCGATCCTGGGAGGTGATTATTGCCCACAGAGATGGCATCTGTGTTACCCATGGTTCCAGCCGTGCATTGGGCGGGGCTTGCAGGGACAGGTCCATTGGCTATTGGCTGAGCAGCGCATCTTGAGAGGGTGGAGGGTGTGCGGAAAAGAGCAATGTGTGGATGTTGAGAGGAGGATGTGGAATTAGAGTTCACAGGCAATGAGGGGTCGACTATAGGACCGTTGGACACACTGGGTCGTATCTGACCCATAGCATTCAGCCTCATCTTGTTGGGGAGAGAAAGACTATCAGTATTAAAAACTCAGCAAGTTAATTTAAGCTAATTCTAGCCTGTCTAAAATTTGCAGTCTCTATGGCATCCACACGACACACACCTGCTGATTCTGTTGCATTAGACTTGAGCTGGCTTTTCCAACTGTTCCAGCATCTGCAGCTGCACTGGCTTCAGATTAGCTCTGTTGGTCCGTAACTGTTCCAGAAGCTGAGAGAAAAACAACAAAACCATAATAGTTTGCTTTAAACCAGCTCTAGTATAATATCTTGGATAGAAATGCATTAAAGAATTAATAAAATAAATCGAAATTTGAATTCAGAATGGCAATTATTTCTGAAAATCATTAGACACTGACAAATGAACAATGAGTGCTGAAAAATTCAGCTGTCATTACCAGGGATACATGTTTTACAAATTATTTTAATAGAAAATGTTATTAATTATAATAATATTTCACAATATTAAGTGCTTTTTATTATACTTTTTGCTTCATTAAATGCAGCCTTGGTGAAATTAAGAAACTTTAGTCAAAAACAAAAAGGAAAAAAGTTGCCCTGTTAGTGTTTATAAATTAGGGATGCACTTATTTTTATCAGTAGAAACAGAAAAACAGCCAAAAACATGAGCCGAAATTATACTTAAAATAATTTATTGCACACTCCACATTCCACTCTATGAATGCGCGTTCCGCTCAGTGTAGAAGACTACTGCTCATGCTCAAAAATCTGCTCTAAATAACAAGCTCAAAATCAAAGTCCACTCAAATAATGCGCCGACATAAAATTTCAATGTAGTATACTTGTTCCTGTTCGCCAATAGCGCTGCTGTGCTGTAACATGGTGTAGTACAGCTGTACTGGGCAACCTAACACTACCCTCTGCTCACATGCTCTGATTATAATAGCTTTGTAGGTTTATACATTATTTGGACAATTAGTTTTAAAAAAGTTATATCTGATTCTATTGCAAGGAAATGAATAAAAATAATATACTGCCATTTAATATTAAGGTAACACTTTACAATAAGGCTTCATCAGTTAATATGGTAGTTAATTAATATTTCTTAATGTCAGTTAATGAGAATACAGTTGTTCACTGTTTGTTAATGTTAATTCAGAGTGCATTAACTGTTAACAATCACACCTGTTGATTTTAATAATGCATTCGTAAATGCTGAAATTAACATTAACCAAGATTAATAAATGCTATAGAACTATTGTTCATTCTTAGTTTCATGTTAACTAAAGTAGTGTTACCAAGTGTTACCAATATTAATATAAATTCTGTCCAGTTTTATTGTTACTCTCAGTAAAAGTGTTGTTATTTTAGTGGCTTGTGTTTTTTAAATTCAGTATTATAAAATTGAGTTAAATTAAAAAGTCTTACAAAATTACTTTCTATTATTTAATAAAATAATAAATAATCATTACAAAGTATTTTCAGGCAAGTGCATCCAGAATTTTCCGTTTCGGTCCAGAATTTATTCCGGTGCATCCCTACCATAAATCAATAATATTCAACAATTTACAGATATAGAAACAACCATATAAATTGAATCTACCAACCTGAAGCTTCTGTGGGGCTAAACTCCAGTTGGGGACCTGATGATGACCTGGATCTTTTTCCCAGGAATCTGGTGAATTCTGATGATGAGACGAGAAACCAGTAAATAATCAAACATTGCTTGATAGTTGTAACAGATGTAACAAACTAAAATGCTGTCCTCTAGTACCCTGGCTGGACTTGCAGTCCTCTTCCTTTTGGCTGGACTGGACTGGTCATCAGTCTGGCCAGACACCATATGAGGGGGAAGAGACTGGCCTGGGATTTGGGACTGGGCTTCACTGCTCTGATGAGCTTTGCAGGTGGTCTGCTATTGGCAACAAAAACAAAATAGCAGCTAGGACAGTGGCATGAACATTTCACTAAAGTACGGTAACCAAAATTGCATTTATTGCATAAAAATCAATACTGATGTTTCAGTGACATACAGCTCCCTTATACAATATGCATAAGGATTATGTTTATGCCAACTTTCTCACTCTTAATTATATCAGTTAAATATATGAAGAAAAATATATATACACACAGTAAATTGCAGATTTAAATCGTTCCCCAAAATTTGTGACCAATATGTTGAAACAAAGGATGATGTGTTCTGATGGGTGTTATGGTCTAATGATCTAGGAGGAAATAACTTTAACCTTAGCAGTTTAAGATTATTCTCCAGAATCAATGTTAACAACAACATTGTTCTGTATGACTGAAAATTAAGGACCATTAAGTGGTACTTAATCATGAAGTCAAGCCTTACCACACACTTTGATGTTTCATTAGGGAATAAGAAATGTCATGGGTTCAATACAGGCTAAGCTCACTCGACAGCATGTGTTATACAAGATCTGTGGTTAAGGGGCTTCTGCTGATTCAACATACGGCCAATACTGCAAATACAGTGATGTGATATATCCGTTAATGTGCTAAAACATCGCTGTAATCTATTTTCAAGTTTGGGTTGAGAGCTGGGTCTAAAGCAAGCTATAATGACTTTCACCTTGATATATTAGCGTGGATATATACCTAGCCGAAACTGTAGGAGGCGAGAACGAGTCTTTAAACCTGTTTGTATGCCTACTGTGAAATTACCACATCAAATGTGACGTGCTAACATGGATGCAGCTAAGATGCCACCGGGTTTGCTTCAGGGAATTTTAGTTTTTTTTTTAAGAAGCTTTCCAATGGAAACCTCGATAAGACGCACGCCTGTTTCACACAAACTCCGTCTGCAGTATATGGTGCAGAAGCAGCACGGACTCATTGTGCTTTCACACAGGACGCGTTTGCAGTCCGCTACAAGGTAAGTAAATGAGCCATTTTAATCTAGATTAATCTAGATAAAAAAAATTATCTATGCCCACCACTTAATTAATAGTTAATAGTTAATAATTATAATTAATATTTTATATATTATTATTATTATTATTATTATATATTAACCATAATGCCACTAACAGCGTCAAGCTTAACCTGTACTGAACCCAAAACATTTCTTTAAAAAGTCACAATGTCCAAGCTACCACTAACAAATAATTTTAATGAGTCTAAACCATTAGAAGGTATAAGAGTTTCTACTGGCTTGTCTAGCTGATCTGTTCTCACCTGTTGTGTTGTGTTGAGCGCTCCCTGTCTGGAGGTGAGCTCTGCTGGGATTGGTAGGCTCCATGCCTCCTCAATACTAGGGAGCATTTTACTTTTACTTGGTAAACTACCTTGCTGAAGATTACACAACTGAGCCTAGAAAAAGATGGCGCAGAAAACATGTTCAGTGGCGGGTTCAGCTAAGCTTGAGTCAATGCAATGGTGGTATGCATCAAATCACAGATGAAAATGACACTCATATATCATCCTCAGTGAATAATATGTCAGACAAGGGGACGTGATTCAACAAAACAGAAAGGAACTCAAAAGCAAACAATGTTAACAATCAAGAAAGAAAAACACTATGATAAGCACATTAAAATGAAACATGTACACTTCCTCTCCTGATAATTTCATGCGCAAACACTCTGTCTACCTGGAGGCATTTAATGCGAGCAGTCAGAGCTGGGATGTTACTGCAGGACTTGCTGCACGTGGCATTGATGTAGCACTTGATGGCATCCTGCGGCTGGTTGCAGGACTCGTAGAGTGTGCCCAGGTCCATCCAGGCAGCCGCATGGCTGTGGTCCAGTTGCACTGCACAGATATATGCCTGTAGTGCATCCATCGGCTGGTTCTGCTGCTGATACAACACACTGGAGATGCAAGCACAGCAGAGAGGGGTGGTTAAAAAGGAAAAGCTAAATAAACAGACAGATCATTCATAACTAGATGCCACAGGTTAATGCAGGTTCAAGAAACATTTAATATCTTCAACATAAAATTTTGCCATGACAAACAATGGATGATAAACCTTTCAAATCATTTTCTAACAACTATATACAAATGTACAATTTTCATTTTCTGATTGACTTTACTGACATTTTGGGAGGTTTCATTGTGGTCTAATTAGGTAAAAAGGGTTTCCACAACTTGTGATAGGACAAAAGTTTTTATTTTATTCATGGTTGCTCTCAGTGTTAAGATTGTGATAAAGTGATTACACGGCTCTGATGAGGTCAGTGCTTTAGCTTAAATGTCTTGAGCATTTCTGTCTCACTTCTGAGAGCAACATAAACCAAACCTGAGGCAACATCAGCCCCAAATGACCCCATTTACACCCAGCTACCCGAAAAACAAACAACAAGAATGTCTCATTTTAATGTGCAAGAAATGCCTGTGAATAATAAATAGAACCAGCTTAACCTCACAAACATCAACCATTAAAGAGCTTACCCAATTGAGCACCATGTATCTGCACTGGCCTCAGACTTATCAATAGACTGTCGGTAAGATATGAAAGCATCTTGGACCTTCCCAATACTTGAGTAGCACCTGCAAAACAAGCGAAAACACATCAAAACTAGACACTTTCAGGCATATGAGTTGTAGAGATTAAATGTGACAACTGTATTGGATTTGGATTTGACAGACACTTTCAGCAAATTACAGTGGATTCGTGATATACACAAACTCAGTTTTGTAAAACAAATTAAAAATATAAACAATTAAAAAATATATCATATAATATACATGGAATAGGAATTTCATTTAAATCTGGTAAAATGTTTGCTTACCTGCCCAAGAAATACCAAGACTGTCCCGAATTGGGGTCTGCTTCTAGGGACTTCTGCAGACATTGAATAGCATAGCTGCTCTTGTTGGCTTTATCTCCCAACTGTTCGACCGTGTGATGCATCCAGCCTGAGTGAGCGATGGGAAATATGAGGATTAAATAACAAGCAGCATTCTCAACAAAACGACTAGAATACTCTCTGCCACAACACTAAGCCCTGGTGTGCACTGTGGAGGCTGTTACACTGGAACTCGTAAAGGGAGCAAATGGTTCCCCCTTAGTTATCTTCAGGGTAGGGTGGGGAGATGAGGTGGAGCAGGATCGAGGGGGGGTGTGGTGGTTTCTACCACCACCAGCAGCTTCAAAAGGTTTCAGCAGAGATGACTGTCCAAACAGCCCTTCTCCTATCCATTCCCAGCCAGCCAGAAGTTGTTAAAGAGAAGGAGATAGACAAAGGCAGTACAGACAAAGAACTTCCCCCATGTGGCCTGGCTTCTCCAATGCACTGATCCCAGCCGAGCTCTTAACACCTGTGGCAAGCGCCTGCACCCGGGAAACGTTACTACAGCAACCAGACCATTGCCAACAACTGCAGAGGCAACGTGGAAATGGTTTTATGGTAGCTGAATTTTTTTTTTTTTTACTTTCTTTTTGGAATAGCAAAAGAAATAAGCTTGGTGTGATGAAGAGCTGGGGTTTGAGGATTCACAACACGCAACTGTGCTAATAATTAAAATGATTTAATTACTTATTGATGCTTTTAACCCAAAGTACATTGCAGACAGCTCCATCCTGGTGTCCTTTGCTCATTGGTGCCGCTTTCCTAGTTGATAGATTGCCCTTAATTCATATTTCTAACCACACCATGGTATCCCAAAAGCAATCTGCACATTTATTATTAGCAATTATGTCTGGCAAAATAGCACACCCTAGAGAACTGAAAAGTATCTTAGAAAACCTGGACTGCACATTTGGGGATGCTGTTATTGAGAATCCCACTTATGTTATTTGGGGAGATGGCATGATGCAATACATTAGTGAGGACGGTCTGTTATTATGACAAAAAATTACCTAATCTGAAAATTAAAACATGGCTGAAAAACCTAAATGAAATATCCTCTCCTTACAATGTTTTTAAAAATCCACATCAGTACAAATCTGTGGAAATTATAGCTTCATAATTCCACAAACAGCTGTGCAGAATTTCAAAAACGTAAATGCAAGTTAACAATAACCTCACCACCCTCTTGAATGCTCTTTATTTTTCCACCCAACAAGACTGTGATATTTGCCACGGTTTGCCACATACATTCTTTTTTTAAAACACTGAGAATGATCCTGATCTTGTATGCTAAATCTGTGCAGAAAATTGCAGATTGCCTTCTTTGACTAATCAAGACAGAAATCACACTGCAAACATTTATCTAAATAGGAAACCCACAATTTAAAATAAAACCTGGTTTCCCACACATTTTGACAAATGAATTTTCATAACTTTCCCCAGCTGGTTGTGATTACTGGATGGATTAGGATCATTTTGTGAACACTGCACTGCAGTTGATGAAATATTTAATGGCTGAGCATAACTAGAAACATATCTGATGACAGAAATCAGGACTTTTCCATGACTACTATGACATTTTACTAACTTCCATGACTTTTCCAGGCAGACAAATCACAAATTCTGATATTTCCAGGTTTTATATGACTGTGGGAAGCAGCAAAACAAGCAAGTAAAACTCACACTCACCTAATTGTTGGAGCGTAGTTGCCTTCACCTGTGCAGGGAGATTCTCTGTTTGTAAAAGACTCTCGTAAGCTTCCTTTGCGATACGGTATTTCTTCTGCAGACAGTCAGAGAAGGAAAGAGATGTTTGAACAGACAAAAGGGTCAGCACTTTTACGGCCACTCTGGGTGGACACAAAGGGCCTCGTCAGACAGACTACAATGTACGGTGTCAGGAAGAGAGGAAACAGACTGGACACTGACCAGGCCAGACACAGGGACAAACACACAGACGAAGGGGGAGGGTCAGTCCAGACCAGACTAGACTTAACATGTCAGACAAACAGAGACATGCTCTGAATCAGTGTAACTTGAGAAGCCCTCTCAGGAAAAAGTGTTTGTTTTTCTTAGTGACCTTGACACAGATCTTTGTTGGAGCCGATGGCTGACCATCATAGCTGACCAAAACGACTCCAAACACACTTAAAAGCAATCTCATCTGTGTGTGGTGGACAATAAAATTAACCTATTATAAATCTTAAGCATTGGTTGGCTGATTAGTGCAGTCATCATTCCTTACAGCAACATTTTGTATGTACATTTCTATGAGATTTAATACAATTGCATTACATTTTAATTTAACATAAGGTGAGGTGGATGTTTGTTGAACAGAAATGACTGAATGTGTAACAAGAGTCTATCACTCATCATAAAGAATAACTAAAGGTAAGTTAAAGCAAAACCATGAGGGCAAGGTGGGGATCGGTTGGTTGAACACATACAGCGTCAAGGAGGTGCCCAAGAAACAAATCCAATCAATCAAGAGTGTATGTTTGTAAAAGCAGTAAACTGTGAGCAAAAGAAAACCCAGGGACCAACAACACTGCCATATAACCTCTAGAAACTGTTTCCTTTACAAACAGTCATTTACAAGGCCAATTGAACACAACAGTAAGGTTTTGGCTGTTTCTAAAATAACTTTAAATCTGGTAATTATGTATGAAGTACTAGTGAAATTACAAGATTCACCATCAGAAAAGCTGACGGTATCATGAAAATTGTGATCATGGCTACTAGCAGCTGCAGTTTCTGGGAAATTTGGGAAACTTTTTTGGGGGAAAAGTGTGAATACTGTGAAACACCTGATGAATGCCTTATTAAAGGGACAGTTAATCTAAAATGACTTTATTCACCCTCATGTTGTACCTCCAGGACTTTTTCTTTCTTCTGTTGAACACAAAAGAATATGAAGAATGATGGGAACCAAACAGTTGCTGGAACATTCTTCAAGATCTTCTTCTGTGTTCAACAGAAGAAATGCGTACTGGTTTGGAACAACATACTTCTCCATTTCTTCCCCATTTCTCCCCCACTTCTTCAATATACTCAAAACCTGAATGTATGGTTCTTGAAAATTCTGGAATCATGTTACGTTTAAGTTAATATCAATACACCATTTCTACTAATAAAAAAAAGTTTGAAAATAAATGTATCTTACAGAATTATCATCTAAATTTTTGACATCACAGATTAAACATTTGTTGTCTATCCCACATAGCCTTATCTTCAGTTGCTTCTAATTAAACAATATATATGATGACTATGTCTATAGATTGCAATTTACTTTAAGAACCAAGGTCTGTGTAAAAGCAAACAGTCACTGTTGCCTTCTATATTATCCAGAACATTATACCCTAAAATATGAGTATCAACAAAACACTGCTTACTCTGATAAAACGTTACAAAAAAGGGGAACACTCACCTGAATTTCATATACATGAGCGATGTGGAACTGAACTGTAGGGACAAAAAGAGGAACTGATCAATACCGGAAATCCTATTCTAATGGAAACTTTGCATTCAAAACCAGCCTTCTTTGTCTTCACTGTTTCAGCTTGAGTGTGAATAAGCTTATGGGTGTACAGACACTGGGAAGGAAGAATATTAGCTTGCACCTTTGTGCACTTCAAGCATGTCATAACTGCCCGTATGCAAGGCAACACAAGGCTGAATACAGTCATGCAGTTTCCCTGGAAACTGGAGTCTCAGGCAGGATGGAAATGGTAAGAGGAAAAATCTAACTGAAGAAATACTTTTTTCCTATTAAAAAAGACTCTCAAGTAGACAACAAACATCGCTGTTTGTGGCAAAAAAACAAAACAAAAAAAAAACTCATGCATAATGTGACAATGCAGTTTCATAATAATAAAAGAGATGTAATAAAAATGAACACGCATTGGAGGTACTTACTTTCAGCTTTTGACAAAGTGCAGGGTGTGCAGTCAATCAATGCCAGCTGAAAATGCTGCAAGAAAACGAGTGAAGTTTGATTAGACAGGATATAGTTAGTAACAAAAACAGGGTATTCTTTATTGATCTAAATTGTCATTCTGAAATTAGATCTGCCCAAATTACTTTGGCATCAAATAACAATCCCAACATAATCATCCATCAAAAGAAATTGGCTACAGCAAAAGCATGATTTCTTCTCCCACCAATGCATATGTCCAAACATAAATCTGCTTCCTCTAATAATATGCAACGAGCCATATGCGACTAATAACACAAAATTCCATTGTTACAATGCCCTTAAAAACAGATCCAACTAAATTCGCAACTGTATCATAAAATGTAATTATGAAATGGAGACAAATGTAGTAAATTAATTGATCACCATTTTCCCAAAACATCCTCAACCACAATTCCATTCATCAAACTATCCCATGACTTCACATCTGTTGAGACCCTGATACCTGGACATTTGGATGTTGGCCACAGACTTTTATTAAACCATTCAGAAAATGAGCGCAAGTACTATGCAATTTACCAGCGGTCAAAGTCAATCTAATGAAGCCTGTCATATTTCTACAGGCTATATGATATGATGTTGTGCAATAACGGACAAAACAATCATGCAGTCATTAGTTCTTGTAGGCATGCACAATATATCTGCCACCATATCGATATTGGACGATAAATTGTAATTTTTCTGTTATCGTTGTCGAACCGATAAGAGTCGCGTTAAATAACGCATTATTTCCTGCAGAGACACTTCAGATGCGCATTGTTCACCATGATGGTTTTTAGTTGCTAGAAATATCACTGGAAAAACATTGAAAATGAAAATACAGTAGGGGTGTCCATGGTTAACCGATTAACCGATTAACCGTTAAAAATTGTGTAACCGAGTGAAACATTTTGCTCGGTTAAGTGACGTCAATGGCGTGCATTGAATTTAGTGGTAATACATTTTTGCACCACCAGAGACCGCCAGAGCGCTCCCAGACATTTGTAATGTCCACAAGAAGAAGCGGGCTGTGACGGGGCAAAATGCAAGTATTGCAATACAGTGCTTAGATATACTTCAAGTACAACCTCGTTGTTGTAATCTCAACAGCCAACACCCGGGCATCATTAGGCCGGTCAGGACACACTGGATGCGTGGCGAAAGCATCTCAGCTGCGTGGCGTGTCTGTTTTTAATTCGGTTCCCATGTTAACAGGTTAGAGCTTGCCGACTGCCTGCGTGAGACGCGCGGCTCAGGCGCTGCTCGACGCGTGCATGCTAGAAATAGAACCGACGCCTTGTTGGAAGCGTTTCCAGGCAAAGTATAATAGGAAAATATGTTTATATGTCATTTTGTACAAAAATACATATTAATTCATGACATTTTGATATTTGAAAGTCTATAGGTTGACAAATTCAGATATAAATGTAATTTAAATAAATAAATAAATAATTATCGATTTTCAAATATTGTACGTGTCAAACATAGTCATAGTCATAGCCTTAGCGAGGCGGCCGCGGAGCCTGCTTGTTACCTTTTGCCTTATACATTTTAGGCTTATTCTCAAATTCAGATTGTTTTAATAGGACAATTTGACCGGAGAGATAACATTTTGTCGGACATTCCTTTTTTTTTTCGGCCAATGTCCGGAAATTACTATGGTTACGGTTACTATGGCACACTATGGTTAACCGAGTATTAACCGCTAAGGGCCTCGGTTAACGGTTAATGAAAAACTTGAGAACGTGCAGCCCTAAAATACAGTGAACTACGACATGAGCACGGCAAGTATGTCATATTATAATGAGATTATTAGCTACTGTAAAATAATGTAATGGAATCTTTGTTCACCGTGTTCTGTTTTAAACTGTGAAGGCGAGCCAGTGGATATCATACAAGCAACGTGCAAACTTTGAGCAAGTAAAACTTATGCCGATGAACGTCTTTCACAATGATAGTGAAAGTAAAAACTGGCCGAGTTCAGAGATGACAAGAGACAAATCTCCTAACGTGGTATAACGGTTAGAATTTTTTTTTTTTTTTTCTCTTGTGCCCCCAAACATAGTGAGAACAATGAGAAGACACATTATTCGTGTGGAACAGGTTGATTTTGAAACTTGGTGCATAAAATGTAGGGATGCACCGGTTGACCGGCCATAAATCGGAACTGGCCGGTTTTTGCTTAAAATACGCGATCAGCAATCGGCCGGTTTTTGGTCTTCTTTAGGTCGATTTTTCCGGAAGTGCAGCCGCGTGCACAGACTACATTGTAATTGTTCACTATGTCATTTGTGTGGAAGTATTTCGAAATATGTGCGCAGGACACGGGCAGCCGTTCAGCACTGGAAGTGCAGAGCTTTATGTCTGATGCACAGATAGCAGGAAGCAATCAGCCGTTGGTGTACTGGCGCACAATTAAGAGTCCCTTTTCTGTGCACACTAAAGCTGCGCGAGCTTACGGTTATCGGTCCGAGCCCTGAACACGAGTAGACCGTGAAGAGATGTTCAGATCAACTTCTCACATGTTGGATGAGAAATTAAACGGACTAAACTGTGACGAAACTTTTTTTTTTTTTTTAGTAAAGTGGAACTTGCATATTCGTTTGAAAAGCCAGAAGTAAATGTCAGTTCTGGATGATTATTTTTATTTTACCTTAAAATTACATCGACTTGATTTAAAAATCACCTGCTGTAGCACACTGACAAAAAGTGTTTCATTCATCCAATTAAAACATTTTAGGGTAATGATTCACATCTATTTTTTTTTTTTACTTGAGAGAATAGTTATTTATTTTTATTGGCTCAAGTTAAAAAATATATAGACGTGAATCATTACCTTAATTTATTTATTTATTTATTTTTTTTTGATTAATCTATTCATTAAAGCATACTTTTATTTAGTCTGTGAATAAAGACATTGGTAAAGACCTTTTATTTAAAACCAAATTTAAAAACAAAAATACTGAATGCTGATCAAGAAACATCTTATTGATTGTGTGTTGACTGTGTTTGGATTGTAGAACTATGCAGTTATTGCCTCTAATTTCACAAGGTTACAGTTCATCTTTTAATTTAAGGCCAGTTCTCTGTAGTTTCAACCAAATTTAAAAACAAAAGATAAATGCTGATGTCTGTAACATCTATGTTTGTATTCAATGTAGGCTACTTATTGTGCGGTTACTGCTGTTAATTTCAGATGGTTGCAGTTATTGTTTTCAATAGCCAAAAGCCGGTTTGGCCTATTAAATACCAAATAATCATCTTGTTTATGCACACTTTCCTTTCTTGTTTGTTGCTTAAAGATTTAAAAAAAATAAAAAATCGGAAATCAGAAATCGGTATCGGAATCAGCCAGTTTGTTTGTAAAAAAAATCGGTATCGGTCATGATCGGTGCATCCCTAATAAAATGTATAAAGTGTTACAGAAGTGTAACAATGTTATTTAGGCTATAGGCCTATAATTCATTGTAGGCTATAATAAACCTGTTTTAAAAAGACAAAACATTTTCATTGAGTAGTCTAAGGTAATAATCTAATGTTTTATTTTCCTCACAGGCTGTGAGTCACAAAGTGTCAGTTATGCAGTGATGCACTATGAAATTGTTGCGAATGCAAATTAATTGTGATATTAATTTTATAATATAAAAGTATAAAGGTAACCTAATAATAACAGGTCTAAATTCATTGGAAATGCCAAATACTCTAAATAATGACAATATTTAATGATTTTGACAATATCTCTGGCTATAGTCCTTACACACTAGACCTCTTTCAACACACTCTATTGAATATTCACCTTCTTTTTTTTTTTTTTTAAGTAATGTTGTCCAGTAACTTGTTTCCATTATTAAAGCGTTATTTATCTGTAAGGCTGCTTTACGTTTGATTTATGTTGAAGTGTTTAATGCCTTTTGATGATACTTTTTTGGTAATCAGGCTCTCAAAGATTATGTAAAAATGTGGATTTAAATTTATCGGCCATCATATCGGTTATCAGCTTTCATATTTAAAGAATTATCAGTTATCTGTATCGGACAAAATTTTCATATCGGTGCATCCCTAAATTCTTCCAATCAAGATCCAATCAAATCCCAGTGTACACTTTTCAATAACTTACACGCAGAAAGACAAATTCAGTAAAACAATTCTTGCTTCATTCATTACTTCTGTAATTGCCATTAGTACATGTCTACACATATATAGCTACTAACTGATTCTGACTTGAGAGATGAAACACAGCAACATCATGAGGATGTGATCCTGCAGTCAGACACAGCTAGTATTGTACATTATGTTGTGTGCAGAGCATAGAAACACTCTCTCTGAGCAGCATGACCACAACACTAATCACAAACCTTTCAACAACCCCAGACATAAAGAACCACCAGCTGCTCAGGTTACAAAGAAACCAGCCCAAAAGCAAAGCTTTTAATAAAGCACTGAACCTGACCCAGCATAGAGGTATCTAGAAGAAAAAACCCATCTACTTGCATAGCAACAACTGAGGAACATGGCCATGCATTAGAATGTACTGATGACCAGCATACAGAACTCAAAGATACGGCTTTCAATATAATACAATCACTGGAGACAAATCAACAGACAATACCCAAAATGGATACCAAATTCATGTATTTTAGAATAATGGAAATATGACATTTTAACAATCTCAGCACTTACTTGCCTACAAATCATTGCTACCTTCTGTCAAAATCAAGAAAACATACAAACACACATCTATCTGCTTCATACAGGCATCATCCAACAAACAGAAACATGGATTACTGACCACAGAAAGCTCTTTGTGCAGAGCTGATCGCCACTGATCAACTGCTTCCTACACGCTCGCTCGCTCTCTATGACTCTCGACTGGCAAGTAGATAATGCAGCAGGATTACCAGTGTCTCTCTTTCTCTCTCTCTCTCTCTCTCTCTCTCTCTCTCTCTCTCTCTAATACTGATTACTATTCAAGAGAGAGCAGCGGCAGCAGCTGAGAGATGCTCTCTCCACACTTCCAGGCATTTTATCAAGCACACAACATACGGCTGCCGTAAGCTTTCACTCGCTCGCGCTCTGCAGGAAATCAGGACAGAAGGACAGGAGAGAACAAGGAAAAAACAAGATGAGAAAAGCAGGGGGCAGCAGGCAATACAACAGTTCTAACAATGGAAACAACACAAATTTGAGGAAGATTTTCTTAAAAAATATAAATAAATAAATAAAAAGAATGAATAAATAACTAGATGGAACATAATAGAAAGCAACACGGCAGCCGAGAGACACATATTTTAGCCATTTTTAACTCTTGCATCTTTAAAACTAAATAATTGCAACCTATCCTACAGTGGCCTACATTAGACATACAGTTTTTAAAAAATATATACATCTAGACACACATACACGATTTCAAATACATAGGCTAACTGTAAAAAAAAAAAAAAAACTGGGGTCAGCAAGTTTTGGTTGCATGAGGATACATTAAAATGAACAAAGGGTGCATTAATCAAGTGAAAGTAAAAACTTTTCTTACAAAAGATAATGTTTCAAACAAATGCTGTTCTTTTGAGCTTGCTTTTCATCAAATAATTCTTTTTTTAAAGCCTTTATAGCGTTTTCTGCCTTTATTGGGACAGGACAGTAGAGAGCTGAAAGGAAAGCATTGGGTGGAGAGAAAGGGGGTTGAGATCAGCAAAGGACCTTGAGGAGGGAATTGAACTTGGGTCGCCGTGAGCGCAGTTGCGCTGTACATTGGGACACTAACCATGAGGCCATTGGCGCAACCTCAAAGAATTCTGAAAGAAAATGTTTCCTAATTTCCATTTAAAAAATAATATAAGCAGCAAAACTGATCTCGAGATAAAAGACTCTTGATTTTACTTGAATGATTTCTCAAGAATCATGTGACACTGAAGGCAGTAATGGCTGCTGAAAATAATCATTAAAGGAATAAATTACACCTTAAAATATAATAACAGGGTCATCCGTTTAGGGCTGGGCGATAAGTAAAAAATATTTACATCTATATAACGTCTACTTAAGACCCATGTCCAACACGCAAAGTTAAAAAATGTGGAAATAATTAATTTGGACTTAATTACTGTCATATTAAAAAAAAAAATTTCATAGTTCATGCTTTAGCTAACAGAAAACATTAGCTTTGCTGTTATGTTGGTGTTTCTGATCATTTCTGATAATCTGTGTTTGAAATTAATTTCATTTTGTGATGAGAACTATTAGGGGAAAATAATAAAACCCAATTTTAAGTTCCTCATGGTCAAGTTGGACATTCTGGCTGAGATTGTAAGAATGAAAACTGCATGTTGCTGCCATATAGTAATGTCTTGAATAAAATATGCCTATTTTTTGTTGTTTCTTTTTCTTTTTGGCATTATGACGCATGTAGGCACATTTCATGACGGTAAGTTTAATTTTCTTTATTATAACAATTGTAGTGTTGTTTTTAAACTTGTAGTCAAGCTATAACTTAGGGTATGTTATATTTATTATACACAACTAAAATCATGCAGGGAATTTTTTCCTTTCTGGTAGCCTAGTTTGGAGGTCTCTTTTGGCCTGTTTTTATAATGAAATAAAAATAACTGCTTTATTTAGAAGCAGGGTAATTTTAATTTCATATAGGCTATAGAGATATAGGCTAAGTCTATTATAATGTCTTCATTTATGACAAAACTTTATAGTGTTATACAAAACTTTATAGTGCTATATCTTAGCTTAAACAATATACGGTATACACTGTTTTAAAAATCTGTAAAAAAAAAAAAAATGTAATGTCACTATGTGAGCTGTATAAATAGGCTGTGAAGGCTGGTTTTTCATCATTAAATGCTGTTTAAATTAATATTCAGAAACCCATGCGGTGCTACTATGTCTTTTTTCTTTTTAACTTTTAACTGCGGATCAAAAAAAGATTCGGCCTATACCTCAAATAAGGATAGATGATATTGGAACACATCTATCCCCATATCTGCTGATTGGCTTCATCACTCCGTCTCCTCTCCACCAGTAAGCTGGTGTGTGGTGGGCGTTCTGGCGCAATATGGCTGCCGTCGCATCATCCAGGTGGATGCTGCACACTGGTGGTGGATGAGGAGATACCCCCTGTCTATGTAAAGCGCTTTGAGTGCCTAGAAAAGCGCTATATAAATGTAAGGAATTATTATTATTATTAATTATCTACAAAATAATCACATAAACCAATGCACGCTGCCATTACAGTAGTCACAGAGCCGAACAACAGAAAAGTAAAATATAAACTGAAGTTACAAAAGGGATTCAGTCAAGACCAGTGAGGGATTCTTTTGTTCTTTGTAGAGTTGTTCCGATTCCGATACTAGTATCGGAAATGTCACCGATACCACAACAAATTCCGGCATCGGCCAGTACATGAACCCATATACCGATTCGATACCATTTTCTTAACAAGACCTAGTTATGACCGCTAGCTTTGCCTAACTGCTGCACGGTTCTTCTCTACTGCTCAGAATGCATTGCAAACACAGGAAGTTGTGCTGTGTTGCCACAGGCAACCTCTGTTTAGAGCAGCGAAGAAGAAATGAAAACGCGTTAGCAGCACTGATCTATATATGACTGGATCTGATTAATATATAATTTTTTTATATTCCTAGACTTATTTGTTGCAGTTTTTTATACAGTTATATTGTGAAACTAAAATACCTTTTTTTAGTTTCAGTGTTAGATTTTTGGCTACATTCGAAGTTCTTTTTTTCGCTTATGAAAATAAATAATATTACTGTCAAATTCATGTCAGATAATAAAAATACTGTAATAAATACAGTAGTTCACCATGTATTTGTTCATCACCTGTATGGTGACTATGGTGCCATGTTAAATATTTTTTGCGACTTACTAGGTTTATCATTCGTAATTTTTTTCCCCAATAATGTTGATAATCTTCTGTTACCTGACTGCTGACATTAATATCGCGATACTTATGAGATATCATCGATATGTGATAATAGTCATATCACCCAGCCTTACATCGGATGCAAAATGCACTTTTATACATAAAATGTGTGTTGGCAGTGTGTGTAAATAACCACCCTATAATGATATAAGTTCACCTAGTCTTTTTTGTTTTTAATCTACTAGAATCAAAATCAAATCAAAACAAAGCTTCTTTTCTGTGTGACGTCACACAGACGCAGGCCCTCCCACCAGTTGATTGACAGTAGCGTTTCAGCAGACTGGATTGGTGTCTTATCTTAGACCCACCCTGAGTGAACGGTCATAAGTTTGAATCGTTTCAACACCAGAGCAGATTTAGCCAAGAATGTCTCCTAAGCGATTGAGGCATGTTGTTTTTGGATGTAATGCATAACGCATCAGTAATCGTTTGCTCCCGACATCTGAGCCTCTGAAGACGCAGTCCATTATGTTTGTTAGTGAAGGGAATGCGCCCCTGATCTACCTAAATGTATCTTTGTTTGCGGGGATGATTCGTGATCTAGTGTCACCTACTGAAGAAGTTAGTATACTTTTTAAAATTATTATTATTAATCTCTGCAAATTGCCTTTCCTAATAACATGCTAGTTAGCAAGTTAAACGATGAATGCGGTTAAAGTTTACCATCTCTCAGAGAGCGACTCGAAAGAGAGGGGCAGGGTGAGCAGAGCTCATTTGCATTTAAAGCAGCATGCAAGAAAATGGCTTACTGTGTGATTTTACTCTACCACTGAAAAATATTTGAGAAGTATTAGAGTATTTAATAAATATGAGAAGTATGTTATAGACTTCATTAAGACCCTAAAGAATCATATCAACTTGTGGAAAATAAGCATCCGATAGCCCCTTTAAAATAATTATTTTAATTTGTAAAAAGATTTCACAATATTGGTTTAGATACATTTTATTTTGAACAATATGTATTATTGGTGAATATGAGAGACTTTCGAAAAACAAATACATAAAATTTGAACCGTAGTGAATACCACAGTTTTTATATGGAAGTGAGGAAGGAAGTGAAGTGACATTCAGCCAAGTGTGGTGACCCATACTCAGAATTTGTGCTCTGCATTTAACCCATCCGAAATGCACACACACAGAGCAGTGAACACACACACACACACACACACACTGTGAGCACACACCCGGAGCAGTGGGCAGTGCGGCGCCCGGGGAGCAGTTGGGGGTTCGATGCCTTGCTCAAGGGCACCTAAGTCGTGGTATTGAAGGTGGAGAGAGAACTGTACATGCACTCCCCCCACCCACAATTCCGTCCGGCCCGAGACTAGAACTCACAACCCTTCGATTGGGAGTCCAACCCTCTAACCATTAGGCCACGACTTCCCCTAATCAGCTGGAAAGGTGGAAATATATAAAAAAATATATTAATCTTAATATCAACTGGCATTAATTAATAGCTTGAAACAAACACTAAAACAAAAACACAGGTATATCACATATCTCTTAATGCAACTGTGTCTGAGCAAAAAATTGAAATCCCAAAAATGAATATGCATAAATATAATACACAATCCAATTTTCTTAAAGAATGTCACTGCAAATAAACAAAGTATGGTGTTTTTACAACATTTATGACATGTAACGCAACAGATACGTTGCTTTAGAATGCAGATGTAATAGCAAGATCACCTCTTGTTGTTTCCTATTGCAGACAATTACCAGAGGGTTATGTTCGAGGAGTGTAGGGTTGTATGAGAGATATTCACAGAATGCATGGAGAGTAAAGAGAGCAGTGCTGCCTGCCCTCAGAGTTGCCGGTGAGCATTCAGCTGGCTGACAACGAGCCCCAGCCAGCACTTCCCCAAAGCAGAGGGAGGACGTGCTGCACGTGCAGTTCTTGCGACTTATTAACACTCACTCACTCCCTAAGGCTCACAATATACTGAACAGTAAAGGATGGTTGAGGATGTCAAATGCACTGCATTTACACACATTCAACCTCTGCCGTTTCATAAGAACCACCCACTCAAGAATAGACTATCTGACTGACGAATAAAACGACCATTCACAGACAATTTTACGTAGTTTATGTACAGCTGAGGATCTGATGCTATACACATCATGAACATAAAATCAGTAAGCACACTGGTGCTCAAGACCAGTGAACAAGAATAGATGAGAGAGGTTTGGAATAAGGGAAACATTTTCAAAAAGAAGGGGAAGAAAATAAGCTCAAAAATCTAATTATCTGCTCAGAGGTTGTCTTTCCTTTAGCCCAGATGGCTACTCAGCATGCACACACTCACATTAGAAGAGCATGTAGAGATGTTAAAAATCACAGTCTCCCCTGCCCTCAACAATAGGAGAGAGATTCATAAAAGAACAGTAAAGTAGATCCAAAAAAAAAAAAAACACTCTAAAAGCAACAAAATATAAGCGAGTAAAAAGACTACACCAGTGTATTTACTGACAATACTTTAAAGCTGAACAAAATCCCTTGACAGAGGTCAAGAATCACTGACCTACAAAACAGTTACCATTTGCCAAAAACATCCTGCAGCACTGTAATCCCTGACCAGAGTAGAAGAAAAAAAAAAAAGTATGGAGGAGCTAATTCTAAGCCTGCTAATCAACCTACTACATACAAACAAAAAACACTTTTCTACAATACTGAAATGCACAAATAAATGTTAAATGAATACACTTATCAACAAGCTAAATTAAACATAGCATCATGGAATGTTAACAATTAGAAGGAAATCAGATCAACTTGTTCCTTAGTTTGTAAAAAACGAATGGCCCTTCAGTTTAAAGTCATATTTAAACTGCTGTCACGAACACGTAAAAGCTTATAAACTCAAACATTTGCATAAGTAGGGCTGCATGATTATTCGAAATTAAATTGCAAAGGCAATAAATGGCAATTAGTCAGAAGCTGCGATGGTCATGTGTGTTTTTCAGAGAAATCGGCCAGAGGACACTTGTGCAGAAACACGAAATATACCCCAAAGAAATAAATCCAGGAAATGCCTATGGCTTCAGCTGAATAAAAACAAGATATTACTGCTTTCAATGATTCACCATGACGACTAAACACACGATTATGGCAATCAGGGCTGTGCAATTAAACGCATTCGACTGTCATGCACATCTCGTCAGTAAAGCCAGTCATTATTAGTAGTAAATCACCATCACCTGCTTTCAGTTTAAGGCCTGGTTCACACGGGACGATTTTAAAATTGTCGGCAGATTTTCCAAACCTGAGAGACCCCACACACGGCGATAAAAAATCACGGGTCTAACAGTTTTGGTCGCTCCGTGTGTGGTGTGCAGCCACACGGCAATATCAACACATCACACACGAACCGATTTGACTCCCGAGCATTCCCAGGTCAGACGGGAAATCTCGCAAAATCCCTCGAGATCAAACGTGACTTTAGAGTAAACAATCATGGCGGACGAAGAGGATGCAGTGGCCATAGTTTGTGCTTTGTTTTTAACGGGAAAAAAAACATAAGAAAAATAAGAAAAGGCGATGGTCAAAGAGGTGGAGACGACGCGAGCATGGACTATACTTGCTATATCATGATATGGAGATAAGTTGTTGTTTTATCTCATAGAAATGTTGTTACGTACTACACAGATTAATAACCGTTGAAATAAACGTTCATATATTAGTTTCCATGTACTCTGGTGGACTGCAGTTGTGGATGTAGTTATGCCCATCGACTTTATTTGTATTTGTTATATTTGTTATATTGTATACGCCGGCTGTTTTGATTATGTTTCCCGGTACTATCACTGCCTCGTCACCTCGCGTTCTGATTGGCTACACGCCACAGTCCACAGGCTGCGTGATTGTTTGTCCTCGGGGGACACCACACACGAGAAGAAATCGGGCAAAATAAATCCAACATGTTGGATATCCCCGATTTGAGATCGGAGCGGTCCCGACATTCTTCCGAGCAGAGGAGATTAGTCTTAACACACCACACACGGCAGGAATATTTGATCAGATTATTTTACGATAATCGGAGCATCCTAAGATTGTCGGAAGGGCTGAATCGGGGCTAAAATCGGCCCAATTATCCTGCCGTGTGAACCAGCCTTAAGCGGCATTCACTACACAGAGCTGTAGTTCACTGACAAATAGGTAAAATCGTGTTCATGATCACAGATTAAATCGCATTTGATTATGAACGCGATATCACCTAGTTTGTCAGTGAACTACAGCTCTGTGAAGTGAATGCCACTCAATCTGAAAGCAGGTGATGAAGATTTACTACAAAATCACAGGACCGGCTTTACTGAGGAGATCTAACAATGACAATCTAATGTGATTAACTGCACAGCCCTAACAACAATATGGTTTATCGGTGTATATAATAATGCAATGCTAATCGACATAACCTTTTACACTGCTTAGAATAATATGAAATGTGTTGCATGCTTTATTCTGTGTAAGAAGCCACATCATCTCACAGAAAGATTTATTTCAAACATTACTGATGATGCTGTACATCAGTCCCACAAACTCATTTAACCTGTCCAAAACCAAATGAGTAAAAGTAAATCTGTACCGTATGAACTGTCGTCAACTTGCTGCGTGAGTGTTAAAATGTCCTCCACAATTTCACAGATTACCTTCATTTTTCAAAACATTCTGCAAAATTGTCTATTAATAATTGCTTATTACCGTTGACTGTGAGTGACGTCACTTCCCAATGCAAACACCCCCAATAAAATGGCCCCACCCCTGTCACTTGATTGACAGGTTTCCATGTAGACGTCGGAAATTCAAATGCAAAAGGAATTGCGATTCCATTTGAGTTTGGGCAGTTTACATGCGCTGTGCAGAGTGAAAAGGCAAATGTGGTAATTAATATTGCCATGTTAATATGACATGCTCATAGCTCGTTAGACATGAGAAATGCATTTGCAAATGGACTTTACTTTTTCATTTGAAATTTGACACTCACTGTGCATTCGCAAAAGAGAAAATGCAAACGGTAATGCAAGATTTGCAATTGCATTTGGATTATGTCACAATTAATCAGTCCCTCCAGAAAAACGTGATTATGCGATCGCCTGATTTAATGCATAATCAGCCCAAGGCCGCATATTTATGCAGGGTCACTTTTTTTTTTTTAAATATGCTGCTCTTTTGCCGCATAAATTGTCGATTTCAGAAATCAAAATATGCGGGGCTAGCTTGATTTCATAATCCCTGTATTTTCGTTGTAAAAAACTCTATATATTAGCAGAAAGTTGAAAAATGTTGCGTTTACTTCACACAAGTAAAGCGCCATTATCCCCTTATTGCCATGGGAACCTTATGAAGTGACATAATTACGTGACGTGAACATCATCTGCAAACCCCGAGATGAAACCAGGGTGAAACTTGAAACGCGCAAATCATTCTTATTTCCCAACAAAAATAAGCGCAAAAAAAACACGCGAAGCAGTTTCCCGATTTGTTACATGATAGTGGAGCCAAACTATATTGCGAGAACTTGCGAAAACTGCGGTTTGATGAAATAGAGAAAAAAAGGTGATTCCCCCAACACCCCCTTCTCACTAGGCTACTAACACTGTTGTATGTAGTTTCATTCAGAAGTTGATGCAACTTTACAGTTGTAAGATTGCACTTTTTTGTACAGATGTACAAATGTACAGTTGTAATTATATTAGTAGTATGTAAAATAATTTACGTTGCAGTAAGAGATTACAACTTAAATATTCTGTGATTAAGTATGCTCCCTTTTGGGGAAATCACCTTTTTTTTTCTTTTTCATCAAACCGCAGTTTTTGCACGTTCATGCAATTTCATCGCATAAAATTGAAAAAATATCCTGCATATTCCATAGCATTTTTTAAGAAAACGTGCTGCAAAATCAAGGATTTTTGCCCGCAACAATCACAAAAAAAATCTGCGTTTTTCTGGAGGGACTGATTAATCTAACAGCGTGTCCCATGCTTTTTAATTCTCCCTCTCTCTCTCTCACACACACACACACACACACACACACACACACACACACACACTCATATGTAGTTTATAGGGACTCTCCATAGACGTAATGGTTTTCTATACTGTACAAACTGTATATTCTATCCCCATACACTACCTCTATCCATCACGGAAAAAATGCATGTTTAAAATTTCAGTGAAACACTGTTTAGTTTTTTTTTTAAGCTTTTTGGTTTATGAGGGCACAGGAAGTGTCCTCATAAACCATGTTTACATTGTAATAACCATGTCATTATAGATTCCATTTGAAAAAAAAAAAGTTTCCTTTATGAACGCGATTTTTGCGGAACATGCCGGTGAACTACAGCTCCATGTAGTAAATGCTGCTTTATCTGAAAGCATGTGATGGAGATTTACTACTAATCACAGAAGTGGCTTAACTAAAAAATGTCCATGACAACCGCATTCAATTAATTGTGCAAGCCAAATTTTAAGTATTACCACTATTTGCCGAAACAGAAAAAAAAATCTGCCCACAGAAAAGACACCTTTAATGTATAACCAGGTTAATTTAGAGGTATCAATTGCTAAAAAGGCAAACTGTAAAAGGTGTGCTTCAAATAAGACATATAATGCGGCCTGCTGTTTCAAATGGAAAACAATATTCTCCAATACAATCCTTGACAAATGAACTGATGACAATGCCAGCAGTCTGGACTAACCTACTGTCACCAGCATCACAATATTTAATAATAAACACATTTCAAAAGCGAATGTGTTTTAGGGCCCACGCATCGATGGTCTGAGGGCACCATCGATGTGTGGGCCCTAAAACACATTCAGAAGACCAGTGTCTTGTATTAAGGCTTATTTAACCAACAAGCTTGTTAGTAAATACATTACAGAGCATGCAGCTACTGTAACTCCAACAGTAGAGAATGGCACTAGCAATGCCAAGGTTTTTAGTTCAAGGGTTTGATTCCCAGGGAATGCACAATTAAAAAACGTAATGCTAGAATGAAATGCTAGTCACATGCCAAAAGCACAAATTTTTAAATGTAATGTAGAGGAGGAGACTTAGCCATTAAAAGACATACCTTGAGGCTCGACTCATAGTCTGTGTTGACTTTAAACATCAGGCCAAGTCGCAGATGGATCTCCTTGACTCTTGAGAAACTAGGGTCAATGTAAAGCACCTCCTGAAATGCCTTAATCGCCCTGTGGAAGAAAAAAAACAACAACAAATCTTAAGGAAGAGACATACTCATTTATAGATACAATGTGATTAATAAATAAATATCATGTGCTTCCTGTGGCACATGTGCTTCAAAAGGAAAAGCAGAAGCATTATTGCAATGGAAATACTAATGAAACTCGTGCTGCATGGTTGACTCTGTTGTAACCCATCTATTTATATTCCATATATGCATGACATTCAAATTTATAACCGATAACAGAGTGCCACACACACAGTGGACTATTACACTTGATCTCCACCTCTAACGGAGATTGCAACACTTGGTCGGCTCACAGCAGTGGGTTTTGCTTGCTTATACAATGTTCACTCAGACAAACAGAGGGTGTTTTTGCTGAGTCACAGCCCACTGAACTCAATGACCCCGATCCCCCTCCTATCCCCTCCCTTCCAAACAGTCTTTTCTGCTTTTCTGCAGAGCACTGCAGTGTGTGAGAGCTCTGCATGACAGAACGTAATGCTTTAGCATCACTTCTTCATTCCCTGTAAATCACATCACTCTCACAAGAGCTAACGCTATATGACATTTTAGAAAAGGAAATTGAAAAGATCAATAAATAGGCAAATGTACACAATCAATTAGCATGGTGACTGGCATTATAATTAAATCTTTCTTGTGAATTTTGAAGGGAAACACAAAAGATATTGTGACCATGAACTGTGAGTTTGTTCTCATGACTTAATTTGTTCCCTCATTTTAGTTAAATCATAGGTTAACAAGGGAAAAAATTAAACATGAACCGTAGCCACAAACTTATTATCATAGTATTGAATTAACAAGCTGATTGAACTAATACATTTTTTTTATCTCTATTTTTTCAGCAGGACACAGGAGTATTTCACATGTGCCAGTATTCAGTTTCTCTTTCCCGGCAGCTCAACATCCAATAAATGTTTCACTCGTGCTGAAAATATTATTTGCTTTTCTGCCCATTTTTAAATGGTGTGTGAGTTGCTGTGGAATATTAGGAGAAAACATGAAGATATGAGACAAGAGATGGGCTCCAACCTGTTCCCAATATTTGATGTTCAAGGACTTTGTATTGTTTCTATTTTAATGTACGTTTAAAGTTTAGATCCCATTAAAAGCATAATTTGTACATTGTGAATTATTTGTACAAAAGATCCAGCCCCCTCACAGTTTCTCACAGCCCTAATGACTTGCTTGCTTTGCGTCTGCTGCATGCATTTTGCACATAAGCCACAACCCCAAAGCTATGCACCGTGCTTAATAGACCTTCAATTAGTTTTAGCCAAGGCTCGACATTAAACTTTGAAATGTGCTTGTGCTTTGGACAAGTAGATCAGTTGTTCACTTGTCAGAGTAAAAAATGATATTTATTCTGAAGCTATAGTCTCATCAGTGCTCTATCAGATATTACTTTATTCAGCATATTTGTGATATTTGCCTTTAATTGATTGCTGTTAAACTTTAACTTTATGAAGAACATTATTTTCTTATTTTTGGTGTCGTTCGAGTTCACATGCGATTTTTCAATCGTGTGAAAATGGTGTATGCTCGTAGCTCGTATCATGTGCGAGGAATTACGAGCAGAGCAGAGTGCCTTACAGGCACTTCCCGACCTCCCGATCATTTTTAAACATGTCTAAAAAGTCTGTGAGCTATCGGTTTGAATTAGTGACGTGCGCTGTTGAACGAGCCGATTTGTTGATCTGTCTGAAGTTGACCAATCACGAACTAGGAAAACCACAGAAGAAGAAAGACGAAGACTGCAGTGCCACGGTGAGTGTGGACTATTGAACCATGATAATAAACTAGTGTTGCACGGTGCACTGATACTTCAAAAGTATCGCAATTCTTGGAAATTAAAAACGTCACGATACCTAAATGTATTAGTATCGATACTTCAAAGAATGACTGCGTTCCAGATTTGTTAGAGACGTATTTCATGTTAGTGTGTGCAACGCACGCTTCCAGTGCCTCCTTATGTACGTCTGTGTTGCAAGCAAAAAAGCACTACTGCCTGTATTAGTGGCTTTACTAAACTGATTTGGCTTTACTAACATGTGTGGATAATCGCATTAAATAGTTTAAATAAGTTGTTGATATGAACAAAGCATGAGGTTTTCTTGCATAAATAACATTTTCATCGTTTGGTCAAGAGAGTTCATATATAATATTCACATTAATCTGGGATTAAACGTGGAGTTATGTTCTGTATGCTAAATATGAAAACGAGCGTATCTGCACAGCACCTATAACTGCTGATTGCTGATCGAGATTTATATGCTTGGCTCACTGACCCTGTACACTCATTCATCAGTTCATTCAACTCATTCACGCATGAGAAGATCTCTCGATCTCATTCAGTGAAGGACGGATTCGTTCACTACATTCATCAAATCACATGCTCCGTCACATCTTGAGTAACTCTTTGACAGTATGAAACAGTTCAAAGAGCTGTTCACGAGCTGCACATGCGCTGCTAATAGCGCCGCGCTCGCGCGCTGCTGTGGAGGGAGGAGCTTCAGTGAACGAGAAATATGAGTCTAGTAGCAACGTATCTTATGTGATGTCCCGATGCGCCGGTCGGGGTGGGTAAAGAAATGTTACTTTATTTGCGGGCTGGGGCGGGCCAAATTATTTCATAAACGCGGGACCCGCGGGTTAAAAAAAAAAACGACCCGCACATCACTAGGCTGCACGTGCGAGCACAAGTGATACTGTGGCTGCCGGTCCATGACTGGTAGAAAAAGATGACGCTCAATAAATATGACGCTCATTAAAGCTCACTGGCTGAGTTTTCTCCTCTGAAAGAAAAGGTTGCACAACTGACAGAATAAGATACAATATCTGATATATTGCTGCTAAATTTTATTTGCTTTTTTTTTTTTACTTGAATGCCATTGCTTAAATTTATATTATTTATCTTTTGACATTTAATCTTCTGAGTTCAGAAACATTGTTTAATATAATTGCTATTCATATTTTTTATTCAAAGTTCAGAATCAAGATAAATTAATTACTCTTATGTTTCTTATGATAACTCAGATAATGCTACTAAATGTATTTTTTCTTTAACTTGAATGTCATTGCTCTATTTTATTTTTTATATTTTGATATTTCATATTTTGTTCAAATGTTTAATATATCTGCTGGTCATATGTTCATTTATTAGTGTGTTACATGATTAGAATGTTGTCCCAGTTGTAAAATAAAGCACATCAATGATATTTGAGAATGCATTTTCCCTTTACAGGAAAAGTATCGAAAAAGTATCGAAATCGCAATTCTTGACTAGGTATCGGTATCAAAACAATAATTTTGGTATCATGACAACACCATAATAAACTCACTGAACTCTGACTGGAACAGCTAGCGCTGTATGAGGTTTCTAGCAGTTTCTAGCAGTTTCTACCCTGGTTATTTTGTGTTATTAAAATTTTAACTAGGCAAGCAGGACAACTGATCTGCTAAAAAGACTGGAAGCCAGTAAACTAAATATCATAAATTACATGTAGTCCAAATCCCATGCCACAACCAACCCAGCATGTAACCACATAGCTAATCATAAAACAGCTGTTTTTTTTTTCCATTTCAAGACTCCACAAATAGAAAATTGAAAGGCAAATAAGATTACTTAAACCACAAACTTTAGGTTTTTATAAACAAAATCTGGCTAGATTATCTTCTAGTACCAAGTACCACAAATAATTGACATAACTGCCTGGCTATAGGCTACATCTTTTAGTCTGTCAACCTTGCTGGCATTGAAGATCCCTGAATTACAGCGATTAGCAAGTGAGTGAACAAGAACAAAAAAACAAAACAGAATGAAAATGAGGGAGAAAAAAATGGGAAGCAGCTCATCTCAGTTTCCTTTTTGGGAACTGAAAGGCAGAGAAAGATTACCTCATCATTTACTAGCAAGCAAGAATCCATGACTGGGTCACATGCTCTAGTCACTAGTCTCTGCACACTGAAATTAATGATCGAAGTCCAGAAAAGTCTTAGTATATATATATATATATACACACACATACATACATACATACACACACACATACATAGGACAGAACAAGAACTGCTATAAATAATCTTTCATTGCGCAAAAGTATTATAATACAAAAAGCTCATATACAGAGCAGCACAAAGCGCTTATGTGCATCCTATGTGCAGAATGATGCGCTTGAAGCAATATTTCAATCACAGTCGTGTTACAGCATGCAGCGCTATGCATAGAGAAATTCAAAGCACAAAGGGAAGATATATTAATGCAGAGTTTATTAAACCTGTGTGATAGTTTATTGAGCCTTTTCTTTTAACAGTTTTAAATTTCAGTTATAGTGCGCTCTTGAAGAGAGTATCATTGTGTTGACTGTCGTAACCGAATGTGACCCACAGTTTGAATTCTGAATGATGACAGACAGACCCAGCGGGGAGAAGAGTTTAAGTGAACTTGAATTTAACAACTTAAATAATCATCTGTAACTAACATTAAACATTGGAATGGCTTAAAAACACCTGGACTTAGACTTTATGGTGCTTTATAATGTTTCTGTGCTTTTGTGGGACTTAATAACATACAATAAAGCACAATATCGTATTTGGATCGGTCTCATCTGACCAATACCCGATTCGACAGAAAATGCCAGTATCGAAGCTGATACTGATACGAAGTATTGAATTGATGATTCCCTAGTTACGATCAACTGGATAACTTGACCTACAAGACAAAAGTGGTTTAGACTTTCAATGAGTAATTGAGTCAAGGACCTGAAAGCTACATGTGACCAAAAAAAATAAAAAAATAAAACACAGAACGGAACATAATGCTCCAGATTCAAAAATAGTTATGGTGTGTGCAAAGCGAAATTAATATTTGCATTGCATTCTAGATTACTCACAGAATGTTTTTCATGTCACTTGTGTAAATATAAACATTACATAATGCTCTCCTCCATTTTCTGATATAACCGGACATGTCAATAAGCTCTTCCCTGATTGGTTTGCATGACAACGTGTCACATGAATTTTCTGCTCAAGCTGAAATGTTTTAACTTACGAGGAAGACACATAAGGTGCATATTGCACATTTGTGGAAACTGCGATCCTTGCCGCAAATTCATGTCTTTGCATCAGGGATGGTAAGATTCACTGGTTCGCATTGGTGCATAGGCATAAAAGTTAACAACGCAATACACCGGTTTAAAAAAGTTTGCATAATCTCCAGAGGCAAGCCTCCGTTACACCTACTTAACATCCATTTTCGCATTTTTCTTGTGCTAATTGAAACACATCACATGACCGCTCGTTTACCTTGCAAGAATGAATAGCGATATGGCGTAGCTTGTCAGCGATCTACGGCTCAGTCTATTAAATGCCACTCCAATTACAAGCAGGTGATGGCTATTTTAGCGGTGATCACGGAAGCAGCTTTACAGATTAGATGCGCATGATCATATCGTTAGATATATCGCCCAGCCCTACCGGAGCGCAAACCCGAGCCCATGTACAATGATATAAATTAAGCCCGAACCAGACCGAACACGTCGGGTTCCATCGGGTCCCGTCGGGTCCGGGCAAAGATCTTAAGCTCTAGTCCCTAGTTACTGAGTAAAGTTGCAGCAGTAGAAAACGCAGCTAAAGTGACCAATAACATTCTCCTCTCTAAACAGGTTCTTGAGTGTGTTCTCTCATCTCCACTGCTGCTACATGAATATAACGTATCACATCACTAAAGGAGACCATGGCATGTCCTGAGAGAAGCATAATACAGATTAAAATGTCTATTTTAACCAAAGAAATAAAAGTGAAATATTTGTATCTGTCACATATTGAATTGCATAGCATCATATTTTTTCCAATTGCATTGAAATGTATTGTGTTGTATCCAATTGAAATCGGATCGCACTGCATCGTAATGGGGTGAATTGGATCGCACCATCGCAACGCATCAGTTGCTGCTTCATACGTATCTTTAATGTATCGTATCATTGGCTATGCATCAAGATGCATATTGCATCAGCCTCAGTTATGAAGTTGCACATCCCTACTTTGCATTGACATTGTATGTAATCTACACATGCAAATGATTAAATCTGCTTTTGGTGTGCACACTATATCAACAGCATCTGTGACATTGTACATCCCCACAGGTAAAAAAAATGACACTTAAAATGCCTTTACTGTAATTTTAAACAAGGAAAGACAATTTCCAAGAAAAAAAATCAACTATACAGTTTCAAAAGTACAAAACTTAACTTCACAAAACTAAAAATCATATGCTTCAGTATGACACTATGTGATACAATTGCTAACCAACCTTAACCTTGCCTGTGCAATGATAAATTATCCATTAGACATTTTTTACAAGGCGCAAACTGCCTACAGGCATTAGAGGAATAGCCATTTCATCCACTTAAACACTAAAAGGACCATTTACGAAGAATTTATTTAAAAGAAAAGAAAAAACATTTCATATAATAAGAGTACTAGTACTCTTACTAGCTTGTACTAGTACTAGCTAATACTAGTACTAGCTTTTCATTTGTGCTTTCAACCCCATCTACTGACAAATGCAGCATACTTTCCCATACCAACTGTTTAACGATGCAGATATTTCTAACAGCTATCAACATGTCATTCCTTTTTTACTGATAAACACATCTAACAGAGCATGTCTGAGGCATACCCTTACAAAACCAACATGGTATGCCTACCTTCTCTGTCCAGAATGGGCATCTGAGGGGGTGCGCTGTACTGCCCTAAGACAAGGAAAGAGGGGACCTCCAGTAGTAAATATCACAATTGCCAAATCAATAGCAATATCCTATAAAATTTATACGCTATAGATTAATATATAAAATTGACCTTAAAACACTATAGGGGAGGGGGAAAAAAGTTGACTGATTCATGAATGAGGGAATGTGATGCTTTTCCCATAATTCTTTTATACCTGACCGCCATTCTGTGATGGTACAAAATTACCAACTGACAACAATATTGGTCTTTGGCAGATTTTGGCAGAATGTTAAAAGTAATCTAATGTAACCTGACTAGAGACAGTATAATCATATACATTTAAGTGAATCCTTATGGATCATCAATATTTTTTGGGGGGGACCTATATAAACTAGTAAAGACAACTAAACTGGCCAAAAACATGAGATGTAAAACAACTCATTCAATAATCAAATTAGAAAACATAAGTTTCCGTGACCCTTTAAAAATACTAACATTTGATAATTTTATATGTGCAAAAAGCAACAAACAACAGAATATGAGGATTCACACGCTTTTCCTATCACTTCACGCACCTGCAGTGCTTCTGCGAGTGGAGAAAAACATAATAAAGCTAGGTTATATACAGGGGTGCACATCATTTTTTTCAGCCTAGTTCTCATAAGAGAACCAGGAGATTTGGTTTGGTCCTCACACTGCATATAGTGTGACCCATTAAATGCAACTATAAAAAATGAATATATAATAGTTATAATATTATTACACTATTTAATTTGTTTAAAAGAATAATAATAGTAAATAAACTAAATAATAGTGTGAGATAATATTATAAAAAATAAAAAGCAGTCTTAGTATTAAATACAAATGCATTTATTTTATAGTAAATAAACTTAATAATAAAATGCTAATATTTACTACTACTTTGTTTGTTTGCCTCTTTAAGAAGAATCGCTTTATGTATTCCCCAATTTGGAAAAAACATCTAAAAATAAACAAAAGCGTTTTCATCATATTCAAACTTTAAATCAGCAGTCTTTTATTCTGGCGGGTTGCCGGCTTCCGGATTTAGCGCTGCTGATTAAAGAGTGTCAGTCACAGTTTTGTATTGTGCTTTGAAATGGGAAGTATAGCCTAAATTTATGCTTTCAGGTTGAAAATAAAACTTATATAGTACAGTTTGTGATCTAAAATGGTAATTGTGCATTAACAGCTGTCAACCATACCGGTACCCAAATGCACTGTCAGTACATATTTATATAACGCATTTTTTATTTTGGTCACGCATGCGGACCCTGCTGACCACTTATGTGCACCACTGGTTATATATACCGAATAAATAGGCCTATACAAGAAATATATTTTTTCTTGAATAAATTACAAAAATGAACGAAAAACGCAACATTTTGATTCATTTTTGTGCTGCGCGAAAGGAAACAGACGGCAGAAAGCAGCATCCTATTTTTCTTTAGGCTTTTTTTACGCTCGAAGATTTGTTTTTATTGTGAATGTACACAGAAGGCAAACCGTTTACAATTTCGATAAACTTTATGACTAAAAGGAGAAGTTGCTTCCACTGTTAGAAAACAAAAGAATCAAGAGATTGCCCTAGCGCCACATGCAAGCACAAAGTTAAGCTTTACTTTGACAATGCAGCCTGTTCATTATGATAATAAAGTACAGTCAGTCAAACATATGGGGGGGACACACGGTTCAGTTTAAATATATAATAAAATCTGTGGTGTTAAGTGTTATCACTATACCGCCATGATGTTATGCAAAACATTTTGTTTCAAGGGGATATTGGAACGCGAGTGAAGTAGACTATAATAAATAACTTGGCATTCAAATACATCGCAAATAGGGAAACATGATTTTGTGTCGAATGAGAGACCCAACATTGGTTACAGTTTGTTCATTTTATCCTAAACTAATTTGTTTTTGAGTTGAAGTACTGAAATAAATTAACTTTTCCACGACATTCTAATTTATTGAGATGCAGCTGTAGTTGCCAGTTCCCCAGCAATGTTTTCTGCTTGCACTTCGCTGCTGTCGGCAGCACTGCCAAATAGCATTTTGGCTGTGTACTTGTAGAACGATGCAGAGAGACCAATGCAGAACCAGGAACACAAATAACCATGATCTGGGTAAATTATAACGGACCCAGTGAACTAAATTCAAATCACCTCTGGAGCGAAAGTTTGTGGATCATGTACAACTTGAAAGGCACTCTTACATCAGCCCACACACAACCTTAGACTACAGACAAAAAGAGAATGAAGAGCCCCTTAACTCTGAACCACACAGTGCATGCAGACATATATTTAACTGCCTCCATTTTGTGGTTTAATAGCATCTTGGAACAATAATTTTAATTCAATTAATTGCTTAGCCAAAGCCACCAAGAGATACGTTCTCCGAAACACTTCAGTTATTCATCGACAGAAAGTGGACAAAAATAATGCACATACTTTCTGCAGTCTTTAACAACAACAGCAAAGACTAAAAAAAATGATATAACAAAAAATACGAACAAGAGGAGAATAAAATACAGAATTTCTAATTAGTCTGTAAATTGAGAAAGCATCAACATCACACTTCACGTCATGAAAAATGCTATTAGGGATGATATTTCAACAATGTTATGTTACAGATGAAAAAAAGAAAAAGATACTAGATGGAATGCATGAGAAAACAAATGCATTATAGAACACAGTAATTCTGAACTTACCAGTGAAAAGCATTGTAATGGAAGTAAACCAAACCAAGGCCATATAAAAAGGCAGCATTCTGGAAAAAAATAAAGCTGAGTTAGAAACATAATAAGAAGAAACTATTCATTAATTCATCATAGTTTAATTAATCAGCAAAATGTCTTTCTAATAAAGGATGGCACCGTAAGCATGATTAAGGATAGTTTACCCTCTCAGCGGGTCTGACACATCTGCGCTCAGCAGGGGACAGAAACACCTGCGGCTAATGAGCATGTGTTAAACTAAAAAGGTGGCAAAAGTTTTCCTCTCTTGCAACCATAAAAGGTTATATTTCCATAACGGAATGTGCAAGACAATATGGATCAATGAAACATTATCATGTGTGAACCTCTTATCTGTGCTCACAGAGGCCAAGCGTGACTAAAACTGAAAGCCACTGCGGCTTGTCTTCCCCACAAATGCACTTTCGTTAGATGATGAAACTATATGGTAATTTGGCAAAGTGAATAACTTAAGAATTAAACTAGAACTGGGCTACAAGGTCAAACAAATACAAACCCCAGTCACCATTTACATATAGACAGGGTGAGCTTCATGAAAGCCAGTATATGCAGCGCAAACCACAAAACTTGCAACCAATTTGTATTTTTTGTGAGTTTTCTACTTTAAAGCACTGGAAGAAAAGTAAAATAGCTTAAGCTAGACAATCAAAATATTATTACATGCTAGAATTATAAAAAAAATCAATCTAAATAGTCAATCATAAAATGCAAAAAGGGCAAGAAGGTAGGATTATCCATGAATAACAATATATATTAAAAGGCTGTTGCAATTTAATCAGAGTAAACCTACAGGAAAAAGTATAGATAAAGCTAAGAAAGTTTTGCATTTATGGGACAGACATTGCATTCAAAGTACATTTTATCAGTTCATGCATTCCAATGCACTGAAATGACAAGCCTGTCACAATTTAGATGAATGTGACAGTTTCATCATCTTTCTCTATTCCAATGCAATGAGGAAGTCAACAATGACAGGGGCTTTCAACGACTGGCATGACAGTGCACGCTACTTATTTACAATCTAGAAAGGATGACTGTCTCACAAGACCTCGGACAGCAGTGTGAAGTCAGGACAGGTGTAGAATAAAACGTGCCAAAAAAGAACTGAATGCAAAGCATATGGTGCATCACTCTGACAGGTTGATGCTACTGCACACGGGCTGCTCATCACACCTGCACAAATCACACACAGCTGTCTGAGTGCTGAGACAGCACCCTTTTTAACCCCTTCAACGCAGGCACACATTTAGAACATGCCCTGACTCTGAGAACAAAAACTTAAATCGGGGGAAGGAAAAATACTAAGCTAAGCTAAGTACTAAGCTTTGAAAAAGGTATGAAATCTGCAACTTCCACAGCTGCGGTCTGCAATGTTTCCACTGGCAAATTTTCCATTCAGACGTCCAAACTAAACAGTGCCAATGCAAAACCGTAATTTATAGTACGAACGGTTAGAAACTACCTAATAGCTCACATAAGAACGTTTAGTCCATCTGTGCTGGAAATCAGTTTCTATAAGCCGTATGTGGAGGCTTAGCGCCTGGTAGGTAAGAGATGACACTTCTACAGTTGACAGCCGTATCTAAAGTCAAATCACGTTGAAAGTTTACTCTGCTATGGAAAAGCCAAAGGCGTCACTCTTGCTCTAGGAGAGAACCCAGAACTGTCAGAGGACATTACTGACACTCCTACAGAATCTCATTTCACGTACAAAAACATTCTTACAGACAGCTACACCTAGCAAGACACATCAAACTGAACTGTTTTCACGAACAACAGACACCTGGAATTACATCTGTTACAGGTGATCCAAATGCAAGTAGCCATACTACAAATAGTCTACGGAGTCTTGTGCGTGCATTTGTTCAGTTCTTATTGTAATCATTATTGCTTAGCAAACTTTAAGTTTAAAACCCTTGTTTTGACGGAATGATTACGCCCCCTTTTGATACTGTCTGTGATGCATTAGAGCAGTGGTGCCCAATCCTGTTCCTGGAGATCTCAGTTCCAAACGATCAAAGTATTCCTGAAGATGTTAATCGGCTGGTTCAGTTGTGTTTGATCAGGGTGGAGCTGATCTCTAGGAACTGGATTGGGCACCACTGCATTAGACAAATGAAATGTTACCACATGCATCTACAAATACCTCCAAAAGTGGGCCTGATCCTGTCACAATGAATTCTCAAAACACACTGGACACTGTTAACATCTGTATTTAACACTTCCTACACATTGGTAGTGTAAACTGTGCAAGCGCACAACCACTGAGAATCAAGCATCCATCACCTTCAGGCCTGGATTGGCTAATCGGGAGGACCAGGAGAATTCCTGTAGGGGCGGTCTGTTGTCCTAGTCTGCCTACACTGACAGCAGCCCCGACCCTGCTCTTTTTGTTTATTATATTCTCGCAGGCCCACTCGCAGGGTTGCCAGCCGTTCCGTATAATACGGTATCGTCTCGTATAAAATCTATAGCCTATAGAATGCAGTCTGTCCCATATTTGCAAGCAATCAATCCTCTGTCGTCTGCTCCCGTTTCGCAGCGAGCGGGACTCATGCTAACGGCAATTCCATTTCACTATACGCATTTTGAATTTTCCAAATCAGTTTGGGAATGCAAAAAACTTATTGATCATGGGCCAATATCCAATCAAAACACTCAATCTACCAGAGGGAAGATGCCTCTCACTTTTGTAAGTCAATTCTGTTGAATGGAGAAAACAAAATAGGCTAAATCAACTTCTAGCCAATTGGAAAAGTACAAATCCAAGGACCAGAAGTAGCCCACATTCTTCAAGTTTTCTTTGAGTGAAAAATATACATTTTCATTCATTCATAGGCTATATGGTTGAAATAAAATTTTAGTTCAAAAATCTAAGTGTCATTCAAAAAAAATGCTTTATTGACTGATGTTTAGTTGTTATGCTTTTAACATTTCAATGCCATTTGTATGTATGCACTTTCAGAGTATTTGCAGTATGCAGAGACTATTCTGTAATGGCACAATTTACTCAGGCCGATTTAGTTTTTTTGACAAAATTATTTTTAGAATAATTGTATGTAAAAAGTTTAAACAAAAATTTTTATTATTATTTCTGAGAACTTTTTAGGCACACATTATGGTATACTACAAAATATTTTGAGCTTCCCTTTCTTATAAATAATCAAAACTGTCCCTTATTTTCCATTTCTGAAGTTAATTGGCAACCCTAATGATGACGTTATTATCTTCTGACTACTCCGACAGAGGCACCTTTCTAAAAAAAAATAATAATAATAATTGTCGGTTGATGAAGATATGCAAGCAAAAATACAATGATTTAAGGCTGTAGGGAACAACAGTTCACTATTGCAGATGTAGGCCTATAATTACATTATTTAAATAAGCCTATAGTCAGTCGTGAACTAAAGTGGGCCAGTCTAAGGTATGAAGCTCCAGGGCTGCAAATGAGTCCCACTCCGGCCCTGCTCACCTTCCAGTAGTCTGACTGTAAACTGTAGTATTTCTGGTATGCAGATAATGCTGAAAAGAAAACAAAAGAAACGTGTTAAGACTAATTGTGATATTTTCAATGACAATAAAAGAAATATTCCTTTAGTCAGAACTCACCTTTAGGATAATCTTCCAGTAAAAGGTTGAAGTGACCTAACTGGCAAAACACCTCTGGCTCCACTTTCCCTTCAGCTTTTAAGATGTAGACGTCATAGCAGCGAACAGCCTGAGAAGCAAACCGTAAATGTGAACCAAAGTCAGTAAGACCACCTGGAGAAATCAACCAGTTTGTCTTGAACTTGGTAAAACCTTTTCAAGGACAAACAAATTGTGACTGTTTTATAATTTTCTCAATCAACTACCATTTAATTCAATCAATCAATTACTATTGTCATATTTACCATAAAATACAGAGGTGAAGATAGATAATGCAAAGAGATATTCGTTTTTCTAATGTATAGAAATCATGTATCTCAGCACTCACCAAGCATTATGAAATTTTACCCTAAAGTCTGAATTCTAAAACTTTTTGCCTAATTAAACAGCAGCCATATGCTAAAAGTTTGGAGGTCAAATTTCCTTGAAATTAATACTTTCATTTAGCAAGGACACATTCAATTGACAAAAAGTGACAGCAAGGACTAGTACAACATCACAAACAATTTTTATTTCAAATAAATGTTGTCGTTTTAAACTTTCTATGCATCAGAAAATCCTGGGGGAAAAAATAGTTTTTCCACAATAATATTGAGAAGCTCAACTGTTTTGAGCACTGATTGTTATAACAAATGTATTTTCCATCAAATAAATTCAGCCCTTCTGAAAATAACAGACATAAAATAGACGCATTATATAAATCCTATACTGTAGTCTATATGTGGGAAATGAGTGCATTTTGAAAATTCAACATTAAAGTTCACTTACTTGCTTTATAAAACATGTTGCATGTTACATTTACATCTAACACAAGATAGACCATCTATCTTAACCACAAATTAAATGTGGCAAATGCCACACTAATGCACAATTAAAGATCTTTTTAACTGCTTTAGTAGAATGTTAGAGAGACTTCAGGACCCATCACTGTAACTATACTAAATGCAGCACCCAATATACAACTGGTAGACTTCTTTACTTGTCCCGTCAGTACCCTTTAAAGCTCTGCTACACCTACAAGGTCACCCGAGTTGAACAGAACTGAAGGTCATAGAAAAGGTTAAACAACACTGGTTATGTCCCTTGACACAAGAAGTTCAGAACACTGAGGTTTTCATTCGGTTTTGTGGTCTGTGCGTTTTGGAATATTTAACTTGGTGTTTTAAACTGCTAAAACATGCATTAGGCAACAGAATATGAAATTTAAAAAGTTTAACATTCAGACTGACCAACGCAAACTTTCACATATTGAATAACTGATCCTTGTTTAGAAAAAAAAAATCTACTTTTTAAATAAGCGCCTTTTCATTTAAATAAAACACATACTGCAAAATATCTTGCATGAACATTTTCTCTTTAGACCATATCTAGGAACCAAAGTAACTTCAGTACAGTCAGTGCTAAACCCATGAATACACGTTATAGTTAAACTAAAATGAAATGCTCATTTAACCGCAGTGTTCAAAGGTCTTTAAAGAGGTGCTGGCTGTATCTGGGACATTGAACATTTTGACAGACATGGCTAGCTTGTGGGAAGAGTAGCACAGCGGCAGACAGACAGTAAGCAGCGCAGCACAACAGCAATGAGCGCTCTGCTGAGGGATGCGCAGGTCTATTTCTAAATGAATCATCCCTTTCTTGTAAGAGCCACCACAGCTTCACAATGTCTGGCTCATTAAGCATTCCACCTGTCTATCTCTACTGCCTATAATTACTATTATAGTTAGCATTTTTTTGTATGAACAGTCACTATTTTTAAGACGCATCAATTATTTATGGCATTTCTTGTGGCAAATTGATGTCTATGAACAATAATTCTAAGCTATTCATATAATTGTTTTTCAGGATAGTTTTGTCTACAAGCTTACATTTATTCTTTAAATTAAAAAAAAACACTTCCCCAGGTACATGAACTTCTTAATCTTTTTCTTTATCACTTTACTACAGTTCAAATGTATTTATTTCATGGGTCCTACAATAGGACAATTATTTTTTAAAAACACAATTATATGCTTTCCTTATGTTATAAACAACGTAAGTGATAATAAAAACACATGTACTTTAAAAAATAATCAAGTGACAAAATATCCAGCGCTGACGTACTGCAACAAATGCTGCTTGCAAAGGCAACCTGACAAAGTCAACTTGCTCGGCCATAATGACAAACCCCTTCAGAAGTACTCGAATCTGCCAAATTAAATGTTAAACCTCACACAAGTTCTCGTAAATAAATTGATTACTGATTTACTGAACGCCTGGATGTTGAGATAAGACTGAAAAGAGCCCAGTTGCGTTCAAATGACTCCTCACATGCAATTACATTGGTTAGCATCATGCTACCCAGCTAATATGTAGCCTTTCTGCCTTGTAAACCACTGAGATCAGAGCTTTAACCTTCCCAGTTCATCTTGAAACACGAAAATAGCCTACAGTCTGGTCTAAGATCAGCAAAATAAGTTCAATAATTCACAACTTTGGCCTAACCGAGTATGAACAGCTCGGCTAACTTAGCTAAACTTAAACACTACTGAGATTGTTTATCACCATCATACGACAGATGCACCTTCTGGCTCAATTAAAAGATAAAACACGTTTCTTTAGATTTAAGATAATTCATTAAAACAAGCAACTTTAGACTGCTAAACTGATACTCAAACGGTGGCAAAAGAATAAAAACAACACCCTCAACTCTTCAATACAGAGCCGCACTGACGATGGGGTCATAACAGGCGAACATGGCTTTATACAAAATAGCTTTACTTAACAAAAATGAAGTCTGACTGCTGTTTACATGCTGTTTTCAAAACCGATTAATTTTTAAAATAATCACCGCAGAGCATCTACAGATCCCCATCACTGACATGCATTGTGCCAGTTTCAATTGCATAGCACTTTCCACGAAACTCAAAGCAGTTAAAATCATGAAGATTTAACTAATATATCCGTGCGGTCGTATTTAGCAGATTAGAGCTGGGTGACAATATAAGTTTAAATATACAACGATAAACAATCACTCAGATGACCTATTTATTGCTTTACGTGAGTGATTTGTATATGCGGATGAAGTTGGACGGACTATATGCAACTTTTAATATATCATTTGAAGTATAGTACAATCTGAATTTAATACTGTGCGTCTTTTTGCATTTTATAGAAAGTATGCATCTGTTTACAGCATTATAAAAGTGTCACGCACACTACATTATTCTGTACAATGCAATAGTTGTTTCTGTGCATTATACTGACTGTATTGCAGCTGATTAATAAAGTATATATTTATGTCTACACAGACCTACTTGAGTGTCATTGCATACTATGTTGTATCACGCATGTTATATGATTTGCAGTTATGTGTCTATCTGTCTCCAGACCTCCATCAGTGTCATATACTCATACCTTTAACAGCAAGGCCTTCGTTCTGGCGCCATCTTCATGAAGCCTCTGAAATCCAAACAGTGTGCTGCAAACAGAAGACAACACAGGCGGTTCCGTGTTACTTTACCTGCACCGCGTTCATTTGCACCGCTTTAACATGTGGGGAAGGCTCGTAAAAATGCACGGAGGGTTCTCGGTGCAGGTAAAGGGGCTTTAACTGACCTGTCCACGCTGGCTAAGCGCTCCTTCTCTTGCGGCGTAAGCTTCGGAAAGTCCTCCTCGGTTTCACTCGCTTTTCCCGCCGCCATTTTCTTTTCCTCATCACCAGCAGCAGCGCTAGCTACAGCGGCCACTGACACTCCGCACGATTTCATAGACAAAAACACCAGCGAAAATATTTACGCACCGCAAGCCGAGCACCTTTTTGCGTAGATCAGAACGCAAAAAAAGAATAGACGGAAAATAATTTCCCCCTTTTTCACATTGTCCTCGACATGAACGAGTCGCAGGTACACCAAAATGCATGCAGAACGAGCAATGCGGGATTTAACGGCAAATTATTATTTAGTAATATATCAAACTTCCCCCTAGTCGCCAGCTCAAACTTGTTATAATTGTGTCACTCAAGCGAGCCCACGCCGCCGCCGTCGGACCGCCTCCTCTGAGGTTCTGGCCAATGGCTGCTCTCGGTGGAGACCACGTGATCGGCCTTGTCTCGGGATCCCTTTTTTCGTATAAACTTTCAAGGGGAGGGTAAATAACAAACCCCTCAACTTTACGCCGCATCTTCGCCTGTTGCCATTGGCTCACCTGGATTTATTATGATTACGTAACACCAACATAAAACGCATTATTGGCTCAAGCATCTGTCTGTTTGAGAACTCAGGGTTTTGAGGATGTGAGGAAAACGGTGCCTGAATTCTACAGTTATTAGGCAGTTTGTTACATGAGCTAGTATGATTTTCTTTACTCCAGATTATGTGCCAAATGTGGAATATTTGGTTACATTATTTCTCTTTTCTTTCTTTCTTTCTTTCTTTCTTTCTTTCTTTCTTTCTTTCTTTCTTTCTTTCTAATGTACATACAATTCCTATTAGGGTTCTGTAATTGTTTATTATTGTATGTTAGTTAATATTTTAGTGAGTTCCGTACTGTATTTTATTTTATTTTTTTTGTCAGTTATCAGTTTAGTATTTGTCCAATGATGTTATTCCTAAATTTCAGATAATAAATATCCTACTATTCTATCATATCACATAAAAAAATCATCCTATCCTATCATGCTCTACCCTATTTTATATTATCCTATCTTTTCTTTCTTTCTTTCTTTCTTTCTTTCTTTCTTTCTTTCTTTCAAGAACGTAAAAAAAAGAAAAGAAAGAACTAATTATTTATCTTATTTTTACTCCCTTGCTTGAGTGTTATTATTATACAAATAATACAGTGTTTCTTAAATTAAGACAGCTTCAGACAGTAGGTTTAAAAGATCTCTGATACTGTAAGTAAACCATATATTAAAATGTAAAAGTACACTCGAAATAATTAGCAGAGTATTTTGTGAATAACGCATATAAGCGACCGTAGCGGTCCGTGGACAGTGATCGCACGTAAATTACGCAGGATTGTGCGTAGCGCTGCAGCGGCTTGGAGCACTGTGTGAATGGAGCCTCATAAAATGGCGGATCGTAGTGAAGGTAAATAAATTGTCCAACTAAACATTTGAAGAGCCTTTAATGATTGACAACCTGTTTATTTATCTCTTTAGCTTATATGCAACGAGATTCCAAGAGTTTGCAATATAGTAGAGCTGCAAGTGATCGATTATTATTATGCAGACTGTACAGATATCATTTGGATAGATCTCTCTGAAAATCCACTCATACGGTTTTAATTCTCAATCATGTCTTAGTAACTGCATGTCGCTGAATACATTAAAAATAGTGCCTTGTTCTCAGGTATGATATTTCAGGGTAAGGTGCGATGGTTGGTGACATTATCAGTGTAAGGTTCGTGCTGTTTCTTTACTTTCTTTGTTTTTAAATCAGATCATAAAGGGGTTCATCTAAAATATTAAATAATGTAAAACAGGTTTTGGACCTACAGTTGGTTCTTGGGTGGAAATATTCGAATAATATGTATGCCAATTGTTTACCCATGCAAAACAACCAAATAAATTATATAAGGGTGTATTTTCACTTGCGTCCATGCTGTGATTTTGGACGGTGTAGAAATACAATTAACTTACTTATTGTATAACAGTTCCTTTTGTTTTCAGATGTAGATGCAGAGAGTGAAGATGAATTATATGAGGTGGTTAACATCACAGATTATGCCAGGAGGCATCAGTGGTGGAGTCTTGTTTTTGGGAACAGTACAGGACCCATTGCAGAAAAGTACTCTGTGGCTTCACAGATCATGATGGGTGGAGTGACAGGATGGTTAGTCTTAATACAGATTAAGAAACCAATGCTATTTCCTATGTGCTCTGATATTTGATCCCCCAATGTCAGTATTCTATTCTACATGTATGAAATAATCCATACTAATAAATCCAAAATTACTTTGTCCTCCAGGTGTACTGGTTATCTTTTTCAGAGAGTTGGAAAAATTGTGGCTACTGCTGTTGGAGGAGGATTTCTTTTGCTACAAGTACGGATTATTAAAATGCTTATGTCGTAGCCAATACTCAAAAATGAAAATGTGCCAAATGTTTACTCCCTCTCAGGTCATTCATTCATGTACTGTACATGTGTTTCATGTAGATGTGAAATGTAGCATTACATCATTGCTCACCAGTGGATCCTCTGCTGTTGGGTGCCGTCAGAGTGAGAGTTCAAACAGCTGATAAAAACATCACAATAATAACAATAAAACACAACTTTGGCTCATCATAAACATTTTATGAATTTAAACAAAAATCTGTGCATTTGTAATAAACAAATACATCATAAATTCATTTTTAACTTCAAACCGTTCCTTCTGGCTAAAATACAAGGCCTCTATCCATTATATTGCTTTTTCATTCTAACGGCACCCATTCACTGCAGAGAATCTACTGGTAAGCAAGTGATGTCATGCTAAAATTATTTAAATCTGTTCCAGTGATTGTTTGTCAAATTCATTGGATGGCCTGAGGGTAAGTAGATTTTCAGCAAATTTTCATTTTTAAGTGAACTACTCCTTTAAGGGTTTGTTATGCTTCTATGTCATGTTAAGAGGAAAACAAATCTTACTTTTCTCATTTCAGATTGCCAACCACAGTGGCTATGTGCAGGTTGACTGGAAGAAAGTGGAAAAGGATGTCAATAAAGCAAAAAAGCATCTGAAGAAAAAGGCAAACAAAGCAGCCCCTGAGCTCAATTCCTTTATAGAAGAAGTGGGTATTCTTTCATGCATCCGTTATAACATCATATACCAATCTACTAGCTAGTTTGAGCTCCCAGATTTCAATAAAGCATTTTCCATTATTATTTAGTGTGGGCATGTAAAACTTTAGAAAGCTGTTCCAGTGGTGGTAAGTAACGAAGTAAAAATACTTTGCTAAATTACTTAAGTATTTTTTTTTTGGAGATCTGTACTTACCTTGAGTATGTTTTATTTCCATCTACTTTCACTTTTACTCCACTACTTTATTAAAGACAAAGTTTACTTTTTACTCTGATACATTTCCCCATGCCCGCTTCAAGTATTTATTACACTGATTTTTACAAACCAATTAAAAATTTGGTTTTCTTTTGAAAAAAAGAATGCGCAAGTTCTTTGCTAACATACGCTCACGCAGCAGGTGGTTCGAGGTGGAAGATGACCGCTAAAATAGGTGAAAGTGCAGCTCTTGCTGCCCGCAATGATCCCGAGATTCCCGACAGGGATCACCCATGGCCATATCTCAAGGATATGTTTAAATTCACTGAAGTCAAGGGAGATTCTTATTGGCTGAAATGTTTTCTTTGCCTGCCACGCGTGAATGAAATTTCAGTAAGGGCTGTGTCGAATGCGATTTTCATGCTCATCTCATCAGTAACGCTCCTGTAATTAGTAGTATATATTTCCAGCACATGCGTTCAGATCAGGGTTGCCAGGTTTTCACAACAAATCCTGACCAGTTTCTTCTCAAAACTTGTCAAAAACTAGACCAAAAACGCAATTCCAAGAGGTTCCCCGATAAAAATTGGTTCCCGGGGTTAAAATATACGTTTATTGGAAGGGTTGCCTTGGTAAAAGTCACATTTTAGGCGCGGAATATCAAGTTATTGGGATTGGAGTTTCTTCGACCGGTGGACATGAAAAACAACCACGGATGTGGCAACACTAAGTTGTGGTTGTTTTTCATGTCCGCAGGTCGAAGCGACAATACCAATAACGTGATATTTAGCCCCTAAAATGCGAATGACAGAATTTTCATTTTTGGGAGAACTAACTCTTTAAAGATGTGGTTCTTCCTCATTGTTCTTCTGAAACAGTCTTACCTTGTATCTTGCACATCTTCTGTTTGATGCAGCTATGATGTTATGGAACATGTCTATTGAAAGTTCAATCTGCGATAAGGTTCTTAATTGTCTCTTTTGATTGTAAATCTAAAAAATTCTAAAGTATCTAATCTCATCATTTGTTCAATTAAAACACTGCATATCACTCCCAAAACAACTGATCTGCTTAATTATTTATATTTATAATTAATTTGAATATTTACTTTTTACTTCCGGTACTTAAGTATGTTTTAAATCGGATACATTTGTACTTTTACTCAAGTGATGTTTGAATGGAGGACTTTCTACTTTTACTTGAGTCATTTTTTATTTAGATACATCTACTTTTACTTGAGTATAACTTTGGAGTACTTTTACCACCCCTGACTGTTACTTATCCTACATTCTAAATGTAAATGTAAATGGTGTCTTTTTCTTCCAGTCGACAGAATTTGTGAAGAGGAATATTGTTATCTCAGGTGGATTTGTTGGAGGATTTCTGCTGGGCCTTGCATCCTAAATGAAACATGTATCTACTGTATTACCAAGTAGTTTGCACATTAATATTTTCCCTTATGTCGGTGTCACAGCAATACAACACTGGAACTTGATGTATTGTCTGAAGCTGTGCAATGGACATTTGCTGAACTGTTGTTCTAAATATATTCCTCTGCAATGCTGATTAACTGTACATAGCTTAATCATCCTGATGAAGAGATATATTGTGCCAATAACTTTAAAGAAAATTGTAGGTGTGGTTTTGTTATTTTTTTATTTTATTTTGCATACTCTTAGTAAGACATCAACATGAGGTTTGTTATACAACTAAAGTGTTTCTTACTGTGCTGTGTTTTTGACAATACATTATTAGAGTTAGTTGGATAATTTCCGTGATATTTACTTGTCCAGAAGCATGTATTGTTTTTTTGAGTGTTTTACTTTCTTTGTGTTTTCTTTTTTTTTTTAAATATACAGAATCAACCACCAATAACATGTTTGTGGAAAATAAAAAAGTATGTCTTTCTGGTTGTTTATGGTTTATTCATGTTGTTTTGATTTTTACAAGGGGGAAAAAAATAAAACCTTAACTAAGGTTTAAAAAAACAACTTTAGATAATTCGTGGTAGACAAAAGCATGGACTTCTTTACATGCAGTAATATATATATATATATATTTTATATATATATATATATATTTATATATATATATATATTATATATATATATATATATATATATATATATATATATTATTATTATTATTATTTTTTTTTTTTACTGCCTGTAAAGATATATACACACATGTATACATGTTATCCAGGTTGCTCTGATAGCGGCCTTCAGCTCTTCTGCATTGTTGGGTCTGGCATCTTCCTCTTCACAAAACCCCATATATTTTCTATGAGGTTAAGGTCAGGCAAGTTTGCTAGCCAATTAAGAACAGGGATACCATGGTCCTTAAACCAGGTACTGGAAGCTGTGGCACTGTGTGCAGGTGCCAAGTCCTGTTGGAAAATGAAATCTGCATCTCCATAAACTTCCTGCTATAAGGCTTTGTTGACCTTGGACCTCAGGAAACACAGTGGACTAACACCAGCAAATGACATGGCACCGCAAACCATCACTGACTGTGGAAACTTTACACTGGACCTCAAGCAACTTGGATTGTGTGCCTCTCATCTCTTCCTTCAGACTCTGGGACTCTGAAATCGAAAGGAAACGCAAAATGTACTTTAATCAGAGAACATAAATTTGGAACACTCAGCAGCAGTCCAGTCCTTTTTGAAGTGAGATGCTTCTGACGCTGTCTGTTGTTCAAGAGTGGCTTGACACAAGGAATGCAACAGCTGAAACCCATGTCTTGCATATGTCTGTGCGTAGTGTTTCTTGAAGCCCTGACTCCAGCTGCAGTCCACTCTTTGTGAATCTCCCCCACATTTTTTAATGGGGTTTGTTTCACAATCCTCTCCAGGGTCCGCTTATCCCTACTGCTTGTACACATTTTTTCTCCCACATCTTTTCCTTCCCTTTGCCTCTATACTAATGTGCTTGGACACAGAGCTCTGTGAACAGCCAGCCTCTTTTGCAATGACCTTTTGTGTCTTGCCCTCTTTGTGCAAGGTGTCAATGGTCGTCTTTTGGACAACTTTAAGTCAGCAGTCTTCCCCATGAGTGGGTAGCCTATAGAACTAGACTGAGAGACCATTTAAAGGCTTTGCAGGTGTTTTGAGTTAATTAGCTGATTAGAGTGTGGCACCAGGTGTCTTCAATATTGAACCTTTTCACAATATTCAAATTTTCTGAAATACTGATTTTGTCTGTTATAAACATCCAAATTAAAAGAAATAATCATTTGAAATATATCAGTCTGTGTGAAATTAATGAATATAATATACAAGTTTCACTTTTTGAATGGAATTAGTGAAATCAACTTTTTGATGATACCCTAATTATATGGTCAGCACCTGTGTATATTATAAGTTAAGGGCTTTCATAAGAATTTGGCCAGCCGGTTAATCTTAATAGATTATGCAGTTTAAGGTAACAATAACTTGGTTGAAAAGATTCAAATGTAAATTAGGTCCAGGAGTATGTTCATAAGTAATTTATATAATCTCAAAATTATTTATTTCTCACTGTACAATCCATCTATCAGTCTGTCTGTCAGTGCATGTTACGGGTTATGGAACACAGAGAGATGATAAAACTGGCCTAAGCAAGGACTTCGATAAACCTGAAATATGATTTACGTCTTTCAAGCGAAATCATATTTGAACTGAAGACCGATGAATGTATTGTCACGTGATCTGGGTTTCGTTGCCTAGCAATACTGTTTGCAAACAAGTTGTTATCTTGGCGACCAGTTTTCATCAGTCTGGGCTCGTCCTGCTCTGAGAAAACCTACATTACTTGCTACCAATAATGGCCTTACCAATGTTACCTGGAAATTCAGTCAAAAGAAATGTAAGTGATAACAAAAATGATCTTTAGAAATGTTCTGTCTTTGTTGAGGGAAAACAACTTTATGTGAATAAAGGCTGATTAAGTATTGCTAGCTATAGAGCGGTTCGCTAATATTTACTTATAAAACTGAAAATATTGAAAGTGTGTGTGTGTGTGTGTGTGTGTGTGTGTGTTTGTAGTATCAAACGTTACTATTCTATTTAGTTATTTAGCGAGTTCATTTATGTAATCATTGCTGCCTAAAACAGCTGACTTTCTCAGAGCACATTCATTGCTAAAACTGTCCGGTCCTGCAGATTTGCTTTATTCAACATCAAGAAGATCAGGCCCTTTCTTCCGGAACATACTGCACAACTCCTTGTTCAAGCTCTTGTTCTGTCCAGAATGGACAGCGCAATGCCCTATTGGCAGGTCTTCCAACCAGTTCTATCAAATCTTTACAATTAATCCAGAACGCGGCAGCAAGATTAATTTTTAATGAGCCAAAAAGAATACACGTCACACCTCTGTTTATCAATTCGGACTGGTTTCCAATAGCTGCTCACATAAAATTCAAGGCATTGATGTTTGCCTACAAAACTACCACTGGCTCTGCACCCATTTACCTAAATTTGTTATTTCAGACTTATGTGCCCTCTAGAAGCTTGTGTTCTGCAAGTGGACTTCGCTTGATTGTACCATCCCAAAGAAGCACAAAGTCACTTTTACGGACTTTTAAATTAAATGTTCCCTCCTGGTGGAATGACCTTCCCAACTCAATCCGAGCAGCTGAGTCCTCCGCCATCTTCAAGAATCGTCTTAAAACCCATTTCTTCCATCTTTATTTGACCCTCTAACTTTAGCACTCACTATTCTAATTCTAACTGCCTTTCTAATCTTTTTGTATTCTATTTTATTTTCATTTATTGTGCAATTGTGTGTGTGTGTGTGTGTGTGTGTGTGTGAATATATATATATATATAACCTCTAACACTAGCTTGCTCTATTCTTTTTCTATTCTATCCGTTTTCCTTTTATTTATTATATTATTTAAAAGCCCATGCTACATGTACTGTGTTAACCTAACTGAGACTTGTTATAGCACTTATATATCATTACTCTTTTTGTTGTTTTTGATTGCTTCCACTGTCCTCATTTGTAAGTCGCTTTGGATAAAAGCGTCTGCTAAATGAATAAATGTAAATGTAAAACGTTGAAATTATTTTATTGCTAATTTCACAACCTGCAGTGAAGTTCATTCTATGTTTTTAACCATTAATTACTGACAAAGAAACCCCCCCCCCCCCCAAAAAACACATAAAATGAAGTTAAATTGATAGAAACAAAGATTGTGTCATAAAATTATGAAAACACTTTAGAGTGTCATTTTATTTTCTCTTCATTATTTTCCAGCTTGGAAAAGACAAATTTCACAAATCTCAGCATTTTGATTATTCAAATGGAGTAGCCATGATGGTTGGGTCAGAGAAGCCAGGCATTGGAGGAGAACTTCTCCTGGGGCAGGGCACAAGACCCAAGTATTCACTTTTTCCAAAGGGAGAGGGCAGCAATGCTCCTGCATGGGTTGCTTTTGACAAACAGGTTTGTCCTTATTATGAGGAAACATAATATAGCCATTTTACCTATAATGCTGTGCAAATTATCCTAATTTTCCATGCTATTTTCCTACCCAAAGGTCCTGTGTTTTGAAGCTTATTTCCAAGAAGCTGTACCTCAGAGGAGGGAAGAAAAATATAGAGTTAGAAAGTGCAAGATTTACTTCTATCTGGAGGATGACACCATACAAGTAGTGGAGCCAGAGCTCAAAAACAGTGGGATCCCACAGGGTGAACCATCAGAATCAAATGTATAGCATCCTGATTAACGACAAACCAGTAAAAACATCCTGTTTAAATCCATCTGTTCTCCTTCAATGTAGGAACCCTGATTCGGAGGCACCGCATTCCTCTCCCAGCTCCTAAAGATGATTGCTTCTACAATGTGCACCATTTTAACATCAATCAGGAAATAGTGTTCTATAACAGAACCTTTATGATTACGGACTGTGACCCCTTCACACGCAACTTCTTGATAAAAATGGGGGTGCGCCTAATCCCCCCTGCTTCCACGCCAGCAGATCCCTATTCCACACATCGACAAGAGGTAAGAAAGCATTGTGTATCTATATAGCAATATCAATACTTCAATGTTATACTGTTTCTTTCCCTCTCACAGATGGAGGAGAACATGAAGCCACTGCGGCCGTATGAAAGAATAGATACCCTGAAGCAGTTTTTGGAACATGACCGCAAAGTCTTGCGCTTCTACTGCTACTGGGATGATACTGAGAGGATGTTTGGAGACCCCAGAGAGCTGATCTTGCATTACTTCCTGGCAGATGACACAATGGAAATTTACGAAGTTGTCCTTCCAAACTCTGGTCGAGATGCTGTCCCTAAATTTCTGCACAGGGGAAAGCTTCCCAAGGTCTGTAAAAGACAGCACTGCAAAAAAATAAATAAAAAAAAATATTACACATCCATAATTTATTAAAATATCTTGATAATAAGAAGAAATGTTTCTTCAGCTTTGCTCTCACATTTAAAAAGTTATTCAAATATTAAATCGTTATTTTATATTGTTATGATATTTCACAATATTACTGTTTTTACTGTATTTTGATCAAATAAATGCAGAGGTGATGACTTCAATGAATGTCTTTGAGAAACATGAAATTAAATGGTCACTGTTCAATCCAGTTCAGTGGTTATCAGTTCCTCTCTACTCTTTTGCTTGGACACATTTCTCCATCCTCCATGCCAAGCTTTTATCCAGACTGACAGGGCTGAAAGAATATCCAACTTCCCAAAGCACTTTTCAGTTTCCTCTCTGCTTGTTTTGCAGTCTAAATTCATAATGAAGCAAGAAGAATTTCTTTTCTGTTCTCATGTAGTCTTTTCACTCATTCTGTTGCCTCTTACTAAATGTAATCTAAAAAGGTTTTGCAGGAGTCCCCCAGTGAAAAATTAATAATGAACCCATTGGCAGATTTCACTTGTCCTTCAGGTTCTGCAAAATGTCAATTATTTTCCTCTTGATTGTGTCAAACAGCATGCTCCTATTCCCAAACGCCAGCCTGGAGAAATAACAGACCGCACAGTCCTCAATGTATTCGGACCGGTCGGACAAGGAGGACGCTACATTTTGGATAGCCTCAAGGTTAGTACAGACTAAACATTGGTCCATTATCAATGCCCTTAGGAATTTCATAACAATTGTTTATTTCTATAAATTCATTTTTTTAATCAGTTCAGTAGCCAGCTGTTTAAATTTGAATGGACGAGTATGTAAATGTCTCCTAAACATTTTACAGACTGGAGCAGTAGAAGAAGAATTCTACAAAGACTGTGACCTGACCATTGGAGGCGTCATTAATGTGTGGGGTCGTAGGATGTTAATTTGTGACTGCGACAACTTCACTAAAGAGTATTATCGGTCTAAATATGGCATTGGTGAGTTACATCGCGCCTCAAGGGGAGGCAGTAGTATTTATGCTTTTAAAGGAGATAACATTATATTTGATTAATATGTCCTAATTCGTGATTTGTGGTTAAATAGCGTTGTATAAATGAAAACAATTTGATTCCAGGCAAAAGAGAGTAAAAGAGAGAAAGTTTTTATTATTATTTTTTACTATTATTAAATTATTATTATTTTTATAGTATAAAATAGAACAGGAAAATAGATTCTTTTATTATTTTGCGGTTTTATAAAAAATTGGAGGGAGGGGTTTGGCCCCGCTCTTAATGGCCACATGATGTCAGTATTGAGTTTCACCTGTGACTTTAGAACTATGTCGTGAACTCATGTTTATTTTGATTGCTCCAGACAAACTCTCTACAGCATTTGCAATTTTATGCTCGACTGCTTTTTGTAGTAAACTGAAAAGAAAATGTACATACCCCAACCCCTCATTCTCTGTACACATCGCATCTGTGTGGTCTGACAAGCTGTTCATTATTATCAAAGTCTTCCTGTCGTAAATCCCACATCTCTATGAGAGCCTAATGCTCCCTAGTGTGCTTTCATCTCTGTGAATAACTGTTGGAATAACACGCATTGAACGACAGAAGACTAAAGGTGCAGAACTGATTGACACCTCAAGGTGACTCAGTTTTTGGACAGCAGATATGAGCAATGACCAGCTTGGCCTCTTTATCTTCAAAAACCCGGACATGAGAGGCACACGAGCTCCATGCCAGTGGTAACACAATACGGGTGCACGTGCATTTGTCTGCTGCGGCGTTATGCTGGCCGAACAGATCATAGCATTAGTTACACATGAGTCTAACGGAGTCGAGGTGACACATGCTCTGATGAAGCACTTGTCCGTTTCTCAGAGGTTAAGAGGTTGCTGATTGAATTCATATGAGTAAACCAGCCAGTCTGGCGTCACTTCCGGTTTTCCATGCATATGTCTGCTTAAATATTTGTGTGTTTGAGGTTTTCTTCCTGTGTGGCTTCACAGAGGACTTCACACCTGTCTCATACCAGGCCTCGCTCCCTCCTAAAGCAGCCAGACAGGTGCCACCCTACACTGGATTTGGATCTGAGGAAGATTCGCTGTGCTCCTGTCAGGGCTTGTTGCCTAAACCTCCACAGAAGGATTTCAAGAAGCTTATGGAAAAAGACAGGTAACCAGTGGAGCTAATCTCCCTTAGGACATCTAGAGTATATGGTTGCCTTCCATTTAAAATGATTAATATTAGATCAAAACAACATGTCAGCCTCTAACTGGCTTTCTGATCATTTTGCTAGAAGACATTAGACCCTTGTCTGTCCTACTAAAGTCATCCTTCATCAGTTTAGTGCAGCTTTTTGCAATAAAGCACATGGATGAACACATGCCCTTTATAAATAATCAGAAGCTCAACCGCAATCTCACCATACTTCCGATGTAAAACACTTTTTCAAGTCAGTTTATTATTATACATTGTTTTCGCAGTGTTTTGCTTCCAAATATAATCCCAAGAACCAGTATCACGCTGGAAATAACTGTCTCGCTCAATTTGCTTTGGACAATACAATGTCAGACATTGGCAGGCTTAGAGTTTGAAGGGAAAAGAATGCTCTTCAAAGTGAAGGGCTCTTTTATAAATACTAATAACCTCAAAGCAGCTAAGTGACAGGAATCAAGACCCATCCTGATCTTGTCAGCCTGGTGAACTATATATTTTAAGAATAGTCACTGTAAGCTGGAAAGAGAACAGGTCTTCAAACTTTCTAGCAAAGTCAGGGAGTCCATTAGTATAGTGAGAATACAAGAAAACTTGGCACAAGTGTGTCACATGCAGTTTGGTCTGTTCAGTCTAGGAGGCTGTGTCAAGTCTTAATTTTCAGCAGCCATTACTTTTCCGCAGTGTCACATGATCCTTCAGAAATTTACATTTACTTTTAGTCATTTAGCAGACACTTTTATCCAATGCTACTTACAAATTAGAACAATGAAAGCAATTAAAATCAACAAAAGAGCAATGATATACAAGTGCTATAATAAGTCTTAGTCAGCTTAACGCAGTAAACATAGCAAGTTTATATATATATATATATATATATATATATATATATATATATATAATATATATATATATATATATAAGAAAACAGAAATCAGATAGAATAGAAAAAGAATAGAGCAAGCAAGTGTTAGAAGCCTTTTTGACTTTTGTTAATTGCATAATAAATAGAGTCTAAAAGGACAAGTTATTTGTTTAATATAAATCATTCTATTGTGCTGATTTGGTGCACAAATTTGTATTCTGAAGAAGAAATAAAGTCATACATGATGGGAACATCTTGAGAGTAAGTAATGATAGATTTTTTTAACTATCTCTTCAAAATAACCATTTTAAAAATAAAATCATCAAACTCTATATGTTTGGATGTTTTATTCAGTGTACCAATGGTATAGTATGAATAAATACTTTTTACAATGAGAATAAATATTAAGCTCAAACAAAAACAAAAACATCTACATGATTAGTTTGATTTTAAAATGTCAAATCAATGATAAAACTTTTATTCTATTCATTCCTGTAACAAAACATTTCTCAGCCAGATAATAAATGACACTTTTTTTTCCTCAACTTTAGGCAAGGTCTGGTAAGCAATGTGTTGAGATTTGTGGCGAAAATGCTTACAGACAGTCCTGTGGACAAAGAACGTGTTTTTATCATATATGTCTACCTCAGCGATGATACCATAGCGGTCTTTGAACCTCCTCAGAGAAACTCAGGTACTGTCCTCCTGTTCCTTTACATTCAGATCAGATAAAAACATAAGATTAAGATTATACCTAATGTTGTTCCATTGTTCTTGTTGTTTAAGGTGTGATTGGGGGTAAGTTTTTAAAGAGAGGTCGGGTAAAGAAGCCAGGACAGGAGCTGTTTAAGAGTGAGATGTCTGAGTATTTCACAGCTCAGGATTTGTATGTGGGAGCTCGGCTGGATCTGAACAATTCAGCCCTTCCAGCTGCTGGATGCTGATGAATTTACATTCAGTTACATGGAGCAGCATGCAGAGGAGGTAGCACAAAAATCTACAAAGTCTCAATTTATTCAAATTTGTTTTACACAGAAACTTCATTAAAATCCCTTCACGTATGTTTCTCAATTACTTAGTTCCCCAAGGCCAATATTGGCACCATTATTAGCAAGGTAAAATCCATTAGTGAGGAAGAGCAGAAGAAAGTAAAAACAGTTCTTCACCACGAGTGACCCAAGCAGCACTGGCTTCATTCCATATGAGTCATTTAGGTAAGAAGGCAGCCAGAAATACAAATAAAAGGTACATAACACCTTGTTATAGCCTGCCATATAATTTATTTTGAGTGCAATTTTGGGCTCAGGCTCACTGAATTTGAGATTTATTGTGGGTGTAAATTAAACTACAGAAATAGAACTGACTTGCAAAATGTCCTCTCGCAGTTGTTGTGGCTGATTGGGGACAAAACTCAGAGTTCTTTTGGTGTCTGTGTCTGGGTACAACACAGTAAAAGAAACAACTGTATTAAATTCTGATTTCTAACATACACATCATAGTTGTGACATTAAACACATTGTCAAATAAAATGGCTGATCTAGCATAAGAATTTTTTAAGGCTATTTGAGCAAAAATGACAACATTTATGAAACATCTGCCCAGATTTCTTTGGTGATTTCAGATATTAAATTTAATCCTAAGCTCATTGGAGAATTTGAAGTTTTCCCATTCAAAGAGATGGGAGCTGCACTTGAATGCCCAGAGGTGTTTCAAAGATGGCCAGCGAGTGACATGACTTGTATTAAGAGACTTTGGTCATGTGCTGTTCTTAAGCAACTAGCTCCTGCTCAGGACCAGCTCATAACCAGCTTAAACCAGCTCATGACCAACCAAAGACCAGCTTGCTAAGCTTCAAAATATGCGTACCCACTTACACTGTTTAGTTTGACAAGTGCTCAAGCATTCTGTAATGGCTTGTGTTCTTCACAGGACTCTGTTGGCTGAAATGGACGTTCGGGTTGTCTGAACACGAGATCATAACGCTGGGTCGCAATTATTCATTGCGGGAACAATCAGAGGTGGACTTGAACCTCGCGCTTGCTGTGGCTCAGGATCAAGCTAAAGAAGAAAACTTTGAGAACTTCACAGATATGATTCCGAGCCTTCACACATGAGCGACCGGACAGGTAGCCTTCAACCTAACTCAAATCTAACTTTTGAAGTAGATTTTCTTGTATTTAATTAGTTGTGCACTTCAAATATTTATTTGTATGATTTATTTGTGAGTAGTGTTACAAATTTCACATTTAGAATTTGCTGCTTATGTTAGTTTCAAAATGGCATACTTTGTGCTATTCAGTTCCTCAGAACCAAAATATATCAAACATTTTACTACTTTTTACTATACATTTTTACTTTATAATATTGTTTTGGTTTACATGTTTCCAGATTTTAATTACATTTGGAAACCAATATTATTATTTTTTTGGTCTGAATAAATGAATGTTAACTTTGTCCCAATATATATTTCCTCCTGTCCATTCAGTCTGTTGCTTGTAAGCACCCTGTTGCAGTATATGCACATGACCAAATGAATATAATATCAAATCAACATTGATATAAACATGCATTCATACAGAACCACGAAATCAGTCCCCGTTGTTCTCAGCTATTGAGAGTCACGCAGGCACTGATGTGGACCACTAACAATCACGCTGAGGTAGAATAACCATCAGTCTGCTTTAGATTGAGGGCGTGCGATTAGTTCCAGCGGTTCAAGTGAAGCATTGGAAAACAGATGAAGACCTGTGGCATGTTGCAGGCAGGAGAAACAGATGAGGAAGAATGCCGACAGGTCAACGTGCTGTGTCCTGTTTATGTGGCCCTGTGGAAAGTTTCGTTATTTTACGATGTTCTGAAAATAATGAACCAGGAATGCCTGCAGCTGTCCGTCATGAACTCCACAAGAAAATTGAATATGATAACATTTATTAACAGTATTTTATAATATGTACCATTCAAAGTTTGGGGTCAATACTTTATAAAGAAATTAATTCTTTTATTCAGGAAGCATGCATTACATTGTTTAAAGTGAAGCCATTTGTAGCATTA